>NW_018406512.1:1145084-1157518 GCF_002113885.1 Mizuhopecten yessoensis | reverse complement strand
TCAGTAGATTAACAGTCAGCGCGTGTCGATACAGACAAGCCACAGTTTAGGACTCATCAGTAGATTAACAGTCAGCGCGTGTCGATACAGAAAAGCCATAGTTTAGGACTCATCAATAGATTAACAGTCAGCGCGTGTCGATACAGACAAACCAAAGTTTAGGACTCATCAGTAGATTAACAGTCAGCGCGTGTCGATACATGTCGATACAGACAAGCCAAAGTTTAGGACTCGTCAGTAGATTAACAGTCAGTGCGTGTCGATACAGAAAAGCCATAGTTTAGGACTCATCGATAGATTAACAGTCAGCGCGTGTCGATACAGACAAACAGATTAACAGTCAGCGCGTGTCGATACAGACAAACAGATTAACAGTCAGCGCGTGTCGATACAGAAATGCAACAGTTTAGGACTCATCAGTAGATTAACAGTCCGTGCGTGTCGATACAGACAAGCCAAAGTTTAGGACTCCTCAGTAGATTAACAGTCAGCGCGTGTCGATACAGACAAACAGATTAACAGTCAGCGCGTGTCGATACAGACAAACAGATTAACAGTCAGCGCGTGTCGATACAGACAAACCAAAGTTTAGGACTACAAGCCAAAGTTTAGGACTCATCAGTAGATTCCCAGTCAGCGCGTGTCGATACAGACAAGCCAAATTTTAGGACTCATCAGTAGATTAACAGTCAGCGCGTGTCGATACAGACAAACAGATTAACAGTCAGCGCGTGTCGATACAGAAATGCAACAGTTTAGGACTCATCAGTAGATTAACAGTCAGTGCGTTTCGATACAGAAAAGCCACAGTTTAGGACTCATCAGTAGATTAACAGTCAGCGCGTGTCAATACAGAAAAGCCATAGTTTAGGACTCATCAATAGATTAACAGTCAGCGCGTGTCGATACACAGTAGATTAACAGTCAGTGCGTTTCGATACAGACAAGCCACAGTTTAGGACTCATCAGTAGATTAACAGTCCGTGCGTGTCGATACAGACAAGCCAAAGTTTAGGGCTCATCAGTAGATTAACAGTCAGCGCGTGTCGATACATGTCGATACAGACAAGCCAAAGTTTAGGACTCCTCAGTAGATTAACAGTCAGCGCGTGTCGATAGAGACAAGCCACAGTTTAGGACTCATCAGTAGATTAACAGTCCGTGCGTGTCGATACAGACAAGCCAAAGTTTAGGACTCCTCAGTAGATTAACAGTCAGCGCGTGTCGATACATGTCGATACAGACAAGCCAAAGTTTAGGACTCCTCAGTAGATTAACAGTCAGCGCGTGTCGATACAGAAAAGCCATAGTTTAGGACTCATCAATAGATTAACAGTAAGCGCGTGTCGATACAGACAAGCCAAAGTTTAGGACTCCTCAGTAGATTAACAGTCAGCGCGTGTCGATACAGACAAACCAAAGTTTAGGACTCGTCAGTAGATTAACAGTCAGTGCGTGTCGATACAGAAAAGCCACAGTTTAGGACTAATCAGTAGATTAACAGTCAGTGCGTGTCGATACAAAAAAGCCAAAGTTTAGGACTCGTCAGTAGATTAACAGTCAGCGCGTGTCGATACAGACAAACCAAAGTTTAGGACTCGTCAGTAGATTAACAGTCAGCGCGTGTCGATAGAGACAAGCACAGACAAGCCAAAGTTTAGGACTCATCAGTAGATAAACAGTCAGCGCGTGTCGATACAGACAAGTCAAAGTTTAGGACTCATCAGTAGATTAACAGTCAGCGCGTGTCGATAGAGACAAGCCAAAGTTTAGGACTCATCAGTAGATTAAGAGTCAGTGCGTGTCGATACAGACAAGTCATAGTTTAGGACTCATCAGTAGATTAACAGTCAGTGCGTGTCGATACAGACAAGCCACAGTTTAGGGCTCATCAGTAGATTAACAGTCAGCGCGTGACGATACAGACAAGCCAAAGTTTAGGACTCATCAGTAGATTAACAGTCAGCGCGTGTCGATACAGACAAGCCAAAGTTTAGGACTCATCAGTAGATTAACAGTCAGCGCGTGTCGATACAGACAAGCCAAAGTTTAGGACTCATCAGTAGATTAACAGTCAGTGCGTGTCGATACAGAAAAGCCACAGTTTAGGACTCATCAGTAGATTAACAGTCAGCGGGTGTCGATACAGACAAGGCCTAGTCCATTTCGGACACATCACTGGTACTCCAGGTCTAAAGAATGAAACCCCCGTGTAAAGCGTTCTGCAACATCTGTAGAATACATCGAAATGAGAAAGGGGTCATTAACAAACCTTTATAACGGTATACATTGACACCATTTGGCTGTAAGTAATTGATAAATCAAAGCTTAAACCCTAACCCACAATTCACTTCATCTTTACACTTTTTGGTCTCTTCTGCTTTTCTCTAACATTTTTAATGTTACATATATTTTATGTTTGATATTATTTCGATGTTGAACTGTCCTTGTAGTATTATAGGTATGGGTGTTTTTGTGTTAATATGAACGAGTGTTTGCGAGTTCATTAACATTTTACCATATATATTTGTATATAAATCTCTATTGTCCAATATGTAGCGCAAAATTTTTAAAGAGAAAATGCATATATATATAAGTTATATTAACAAGCTCCAAAACTGGAAAAAGAATCAGGTACCGCTCTTTAAACATAACAAGCTCTTCAAAACTGGAAAAAGAATCAGGTACCGCTCTTTAAACATTTTATTTGCCTTAAATTTATATTTTTCTTTGTGTTCTGATTTTATATAACACATTCTTGAGACGATCTATTCTGCTACATCACATTTGTATCATTCCTAAACAAACTTGATCTGATATCATCTGGTCACCGTCATTATAACGACTGCACTGGTCATTATTAATATAAATGTTCTATCTGAAGGTGTTTGTTATATTGCCATGCGTTCGTTGTTATTTATTGATTCATCGTGACAATGCTACAAAAACAAGACCTGTTGACAATTATTTCTGTACACTATAATTTACGAGTCACATAACTTTTATTATTAGCAATTTCCCTGGTTGTATATATTATTTACACCATACGGCTATTATTGCAACGCACATGGTTCATCTTAATAACAAACCTGCGATATCAACCGATATACATAGAAATAATAGATAAACCAAATCCGTGAGACGTAATCTAAGGTAAAACATAAAAAACACGCTTCGTCATAACACTGGGACATCATCTGAACTCAAAATCGATTAAAAAGACCAACTGTTGCTATGGAGAAAGCAAAACGAAGGGAAAGACAACTGTAGCTGAGAAGACATCAAAGGGAAAGGAATCGTAGTCAAGGAAACACGAATTTAAAGGAAATACAACAACTGTCGTCGAAGACACGACAAAAAGATAGGTAATACAACAACTGTTGCCAAGGAGACAAAAAGATAATGGAAAAGACAGAAATTGTAGTCGAGGAGACAACAAAGAGAAGGGAAAGACAACAACTGTTGCCAAGGAGACAACAAAAAGATAGGTAATACAACAACTGTTGCCAAGGAGACAATGAGATAAAGGAAAGACAGAAACTGTAGTCGAGGAGACAACAAAGAGAAGGGAAAGACAACAACTGTTGCCAAGGAGACAACAAAAAGATAGGTAATACAACAAATGTTGCCAAGGAGACAAAGAGATAAAGGAAAGACAGAAACTGTAGTCGAGGAGACAAGAAACGTAGGAGAAAGACAACAACTGTTGTCAAGGAGACAAAAAGATAAAGGAAAGACAGAAACTGTAGTCGAGGAGAAAAGAAACGTAGGAGAAAGACAACAACTGTTGTCAAGGAGACAAAACGATAAAGGAAAGACAGAAACTGTAGCCAATGAGACACTAAAGGGAAGGGAAAGACAACAACTTCAGCCGCGGAGACACCAAAGGAATGGAGAGATTGCCAAAAGAACGATAATAATAAAGGAAAGACAACAACTGTTGCCAATATGTCAACAAAGGGTTAGGAAAGACATCAAAGCAAGGAATGTTAAACCAAAGTTCACCACATGCTATTTTAGGTAAAGACAGCTAAGGTAAGTCAGTTAGTGTGCTATCATCAATATAGGGGTAACAAGGTTTCAGTTAAAAACTGAAAGATCCCGAAATAGATCGTCGCCCTGTGCAGTTAAAAAATCCAACTTATGCAGAAAAAAAACACTAAATGTTCAGGTACCTACATTATTGTAGTCATGGTTTGTCAATACATCGATTTGAAAACAAAATTGTAATTTGCAATGTAATCAAAGTAAAATGTTGCCTTCAAATTATCGTTTGACTAATTCTCTTCTAGGGATTTCTTCGGGAAAAAAATGCTTCATTTGCACAAGTATTTAGGAATATCAATTACCATCTCATCGTTCTTAAAACTTCGCATTTTTAAAAATTAACTATTTCAGAGAAGTAGGTGACCTGGATTAGTTAATGGATTATAGTGGAAGGTTGTTAGTGTGTCTGTCGCTGGAAGGCACACAGCAGCTTTACAAATACAAACTTCCCCATGTTACACACATCGATCTTAGCAGGTCCATATGGTCCATGTTTTATTCCATAACACTTCCGGTGTTCTTAAAATGTAGGCGTAGATCATCATATCACGTACATACCCAGCAGTACTTTACTTAAAAGATACAGACCAGATGTAAAGCAATAAGCTCAATCATAACAAAGTGACGCATGTTAAGTTCTCCTCTCTGTATTTGCCAAGCAGAACTTGTCAAGAACTCAAATGGTTTCGATAACAAGACAGGTTTTGTTATTAAAATTATTTTATTTTAAAATCGTTCTGATTGTGCAGCTATTTTCACGTCATTTCAATTGAGACATATGCATTTTAATTGACAATGATGAACGTGTTTTAGAGGATTACATATTTGTCTAAGTATAGAACTTCTCTTTTCCAGATACATAAATTATCAGTTACGTGTACTTATTGCGTTTAAAGTAATATTACTGGGTGAACTATTTCCTATACTTATATTAAATAATATATAAATACTAGTATTTGTAATAACATTTTGGTTATTGTACTAAAAAATAAAAATATTATTAAACATATTGAATTGAAGTCGTCGTTATGTAGAAAGCACCACTTAATTGTGAAGTTATTACTAGGAAAAGGAAGAAAGGACGCACTTATTTGAAAATCCTGCTTGAAGATGCAGTAAGACAAAAAAAAAGGAAAACATTTACAGTACCATGTGTTCATTTCGTCCATTAAACACTCATCAGTGGCACAAAGTCCAAAAGAATGAAATATCCATCAAAAATGTTCGGAACATCACAGGAAATATCGACAAATTGAGAGGTGCTTATAAGGCCCTTTATAACGACACAAATGTATTACTTTATAGTACAACAGATTATAAAGCCCTTTATAACGACACAAATGTATTACTTTATAGTACAACAGATTATAAAGCCCTTTATAACGACACAAATGTATTACTTTATACTACAACAGATTATAAAGCCCTTTATAACGCGCAAATGTATTGCTTTAAGCTATAGCAGATTTATTAAGCCCTTTATAACGGCACAAATGTATTACTTTATACTACAACAGATTTATAAAGCCCTTTATAACGACACAAATGTATTGCTTTAAGCTTTAGCAGATTTATAAAGCCCTTTATAACGACACAAATGTATTATTTTAAGCTACAACATATTTATGAAGCCCTTTATAACGGCACAAATGTATTATTTTAAGCTACAACAGATTTATAAAGCCCTTTATAACGACAAAAATGTATTACTTTAAGCTACAGCATCTTTATAAAGCCCTTTTATAATGGCACAATTATATTACTTTAAACTACAACAGACTTATAAAGCCCTTTATAAATGTACAAATGTATTACTTTAAGCTACAACAGAAGATTTATAATTCAAATGGTAGTTCATTTCAACCATGCCAGAAACAAGTCAACTAAAAGGTCCCATAAGAGGAAATTAATTTAATAAAAAAAATTACTTAATTTAGTATTATGTATGTCACACCGGGTGTATTATTGTACTAAACAACACATACATGTATTGCTTTCTTCCAAACTCTTCCTTTATCTAAAATTTAAACCAGAGAAATTGCATGTTAAAAGATAATTTCAAATCTTTGAGGCTAAACAATGAACAAGATCTCTACTTGATGGGATTACATCAAATCGCAACCTCTTTTGATCGAATGTCTCTAACAGCAAATGTTATGTCACCCGGGCACCTTTTGATGACGTCATGCTTCAGTGATTCACCTCGGGCGCCATGCGGACGGTTGCTGTATGCCACCATACAGCGTTACTTACTGTGGTAAAAAGTACATGGTTCTATCATATATCGATCTGCTTTTCCCGACATGAAATGCTCTAATCAGCTCATAATGATAAAACACACGCTCCTGTTAATATGGCAATTACATTATGATACCTTCAAGGACGTTTTCGTTGCATATATTTGAAAGAAATAATAAAAAAAATCTTCTATTTCGTTACAAACCGTTTGTTATTTAAATACCAAGCACTTGTCACGAAGCATACAAAACATTAAATCAATTGCTGTAAATTTTATAGCTGATCGATTATATATTGTCTTTATACAGAAATGGTTTAATTTCATGTAGGCATATGAAAAATATACATTCGTTTCAAAGGAACCTGCGCAAGGAAATATTTTGTCTTTTTTCCTATCGGCGAGGCGATATTCACTAAAATGTATCGGGCGTGCAAGCAAATGTTAATACATGTTTCTACTCCCGTCAACGTTCTCTATTACAGTGAAGACATACGAGCGCGAAGGTATCTTAACAGGAATCTGTTCTCTGTTATTTGGCGAAGAGGTCTTAATTAAATGGCCGATTTATTTAGTAATTTACGTATTAAATGGTCTTTTTATGTTATTTATAGCATTGACTTTGTAAAAACCCGACCTGCATTTCTTGTTTTCTTCACTTACTTTTTGTTTCTGTTGTGTTCTGCAATTGATAGTGGCAGCAGATTAATCTTTAATCTTCTTGAGAGAAAAGGATGACCGTTACTTTCAAACAAAGACACCAGATTATATTTCTGTGGAAAGCGATGCAGAACATTTAATGAGATTTGTGGAACGGCAATTTAAAAGTTGTGCCAATAACAAGGGTAGCCTGTTGATGTAAACAACGGTTTTTACTTTACGGGGGTTAGTTTACATAAGCCTCATGGATTATTTTACATTCTTATCGCAATGACATTCAGATGATAATGGTTTTTTGCGAACCTTTAACCCAAAACTGTTTCAAGGAGAAAAAATTAAACCATAACTCATAGATGTTGATTCTAAGCAAAACCTACACCTGTCTGCTACAATGTATGCAGTGTCAGAAAATAAACACAGTATTAAGTATAGTGTGTTGCCTTTGTCCATTTGTCATACAAAAGTTTTAACTGTAGTTTGTCTTCATCACTTAAAACCCCAGCCAATGGCTTTTGTTCGAAAGATTTGAAATCTTCTGAGATGATCCAAATTCAAAATATATTGAATTCGTTTAATTTAGCACGATTCTTAGTATATTTCTGGAAATGTAGGAAATGAAAATTGGAAAGGATCAAACACCAATATACCAATTTTTAATTTTACTCTCATATATTGCAGGTATTTGTTTTTCTAATTTTGTTTCCCTTTTCATCACCGAAACGCATAATAAAAAACTATTAACTGCTCCTAATCGCAAATGCTCAAAATAAAATCAAAATTCAAGATTCGCTTTGTTTAATGGTTGGCGCTTTTTATCATTGATTGAATCTCTTCCACATTCGTGACACTGCGGCTACTGTATGCTAGGTGATTAGGAAACATTTTGATAATTAGTATGAAAGCAATTGCATCAGTAACTGATATGGCCCTCACGGGACATGTGTGTTCATCATTAATTGTTGTAACCTTTATAGAACGGTGGCACATAGCCTGTACTCGTCTGTGTAAGGTCGGCAGAGTCAGACACGAACAATAAAACAAACGTTCCCAACAATACACATAAACATCACCGTCCATACATTACTACTAATTACATCAACTAATGATTAAATCAGCTCAACGTTTCCTCTGTTCATTCTGAACAAGACACGGTACTCCCTGTCTGATGATTAGGCTGCTGTCACTTCAAATATTACAATATGTCGGAGAACTGACAGAACTCTTTTCAACAATTTACATACGGCTCTACTTCAGTAACCATGTACAAGTATCTACAGATGATGTTAACATGCAAACGAAAATAGGGATAAAGCATATTTAACTGCATTTTTTTTCTACTGAAAAGGTAGATAATTGTCGAAGAAAAAACCTCTTTAAAATGAAATAGTGAAAAATACACCTTATCTACACTCAGCTAATGCTCAAATATTTCATCTATCAGACGGAAAATGATACACTTAAATAGACATACTTTACGTGATATTACAAAAAATAGAATATCCTGGTTATCTTTCTGTCTATTTACAAATAGTTGTGAGTGACCAAATAGCTGAGGTAATAAAGTTGACGGTAATCACTATAGATAGAACAACGTAAGGGTTATTCGTCCATTTTCTCCCTAGCCAATCAAACGGGCAAGGTATTGACCCATAATTTGAAAAAGAGAAAATCCAAAAAATGAAATGCCCATCGGGTACATGTGCATGCCTTTCAAGAAAGACTATTTCCCTACGTAATATACGCGTACATCTGTCTGCGTATTTTGGGGTTTTATAAAACTGTTTTATTATTTTCGTGTCTGTAAGGGTTGTTTTAGTGACCAAATAGCTAAGGTAATACAGAAGACGGTTATAACTTAAGGGTCATTCGTCTCCCCACCAACCCCATCCAATCATATTACATTGACAGAAGACTGATCTGAAGTGGTTGTGGAGGCACAATCGAAAGGAAAAAGGTAACCAACTTGAAAAGATGAAGATCCAAACTTTCTATTGGGGTATCATGTTTATTCTTTTTTTTCCTTGTTACTCCTTAGTTGTCCAGTTTTGGCAGCTTTGGTGTTCCCTTTATGCGACCATAAAATGAAAATACCTGACGTTTACCGCCCCGTGCACTCACACAGTGTGTAAAGCAGGTCGATTATGTTCCCAGAGTCTGTATCTTATGGTAATGAGTTTCAATACCAGCACATATATGTTAACGTTATAACAGCAATTAGTAATTAACGTTCAGTGAATCAGATTGTCATTACGCTACATATACAGGTTCACTAAGTATGTCATGGAGACAGACTTCCTCGCTACATCTCCACGTCGTACCCTCCTGTCAAAACACGAGACATTTATCTATTCGAGGCTGCACGATCCTAACAAGACAACACCCAAGAGTTTAATCCGCCCCCGGTGTTGTTCGGGCATGACCACTAATGAGAGGCCGGGTTGTGTATACCTTTACGCGTGCTGCCATTGATTTGTAACACATACGATACATTTACTGTTGTCTTTCATTAAGTTGAGAAGAAGGCGACTAATTTTCCCCACCAGAAGTGCACATCTTGCCTAAAGCACGATGGGTAATTGTGCTTTGATGTATATCGTCTTGTTGTTGTGCATACAACGCAGTTTATGCACCACTGCCCATGATTCATGTGTCATACCAGCAAACGACATTTTTAATCAAGTAGTGTATGTAAGGAAACGAAATAAAATTAGATATAAATAGTGTGTGTGCAATATGGATAAACAAAAAATTTAATAAAATAAAATAAAATACCGAACAAGTAAAAACGGCAACATCAAAGTGCCGCATGTTCTCATGTCCTGCTAAGCCGGCGCATGTTACACTGTTAGGTCGTGTGTTTCTACACACCACGACCTGGGGTCCTGCTAATTTTGTTTATGTTACAAGTCTTTGGTCTTCTCGTCAATTCTCCGGTGATAAGCGAATTAGTTGTTGCGACTATTTAATTACAGGGTGTATACATGTACTGCAGTGTTACAACAAATCGATCTGTATTACACCTAGCGGTGTTACTGCATCTGGAACGGAAAAAACAGTATGGCTGTCACAGTAGACTTCAAAGTAGGTTGTCTCGATAGACTTACGTGTACTGAACAAACAATTTGGCTGTCACGGTAGACCACAAAGTATGTTGTTTCGAATGATAAACTGGTACGGAACAAACAATCTGGCTGTCACAGTAGACCTCCCAGAAGGTTGTTTCGATAGACAAACTGGTACATTACAAACAATATGGCTGACACAGTAGACCTCCCAGAAGGTTGTCTCGATAGACAAGCTGGTACAGAACGCAAACAATATGGCTGTCACAGTAGACCTCCCAGAAGGTTGTCTCGATAGACAAAATGGTACAGAACAAACAATATTGCTGTCACAGTAGACCTCCCAGAAGGTTGTCTGGATAGACAAACTGGTACAGAACAAAAACAATATGGCTGTCACAGTAGACCTCCCAGAAGGTTGTCTCGATAGACAAACTGGTACAGAACGCAAACAATATGGCTGTCACAGCAGACCTCCCAGAAGGTTGTCTCGATAGACAAAATGGTACAGAACACAAACAATATGGCTGTCACAATAGACCTCCCAGAAGGTTGTCTGGATAGACAAACTGGTACAGAACACAAACAATATGGCTGTCACAGTAGACCTCCCAGAAGGTTGTCTCGATAGACAAACAGGTACAGAACACAAACAATATGGCTGTCACAGTAGACCTCCCAGAAGGTTGTCTCGATAGACAAAATGGTACAGAACACAAAAAATATGGCTGTCACAGTAGACCTCGCAGAAGGTTGTCTCGATAGACAAAATGGGACAGAACACAAAAAATATGGCTGTCACAGTAGACCTCGCAGAAGGTTGTCTCGATAGACAAAATGGTACAGAACACAAAAAATATGGCTGTCACAGTAGACCTCGCAGAAGGTTGTCTCGATAGACAAACTGGTACAGAACACAAACAATCTGAACCCGATATTCGTACACAAAGACAACATGAACTAGGTAGACAATAAATGAAAAAGGAAGAAAGTACGAATCCAGGAGGAAAAGGGAAGCCAGGCATTTAGAAAGTAAACGGCTCCCTTCAGCAAATGACGAACGCGTCATCATGTATCATGTCGAATCTATGAAAAATTGTCGATCTTACGAAGTGAGTGTATATTTAATGTAAAAATTGAAAAAACTTTATGCAAAACATCATGTTTCTAAGAATGCGCTGCCAGTCTAGTCTATGCAATATTAACTTGCAAGCGTGGTCATCACCTTACTGTGAAAGGGAAATGTACATAGCTAAGTCCAACCAACCCTAAAGATTTTTAGAACCAAATCCCAAATGACAGAGAAAATGTCAGATTTGTGTATATTTTCGCACACAAAAGACCAATTTTAATCTTAGGAGGTGACCTTCCTATATACCATCCTTGGAAGATGTACATATAGTCAAGTTTTAAAGTTACGAACGAAATTCCTCGCGAACTGACGGGATCATAAGGTTCGTTTCCGCGTACAAACGTCTGTCTGTCATAAAGTCTGCCCGTTCATGAGACATTGAACAGACAGACAAATGGACGGATTGACAGGCAGCGCAAACAGAAAGATTGACCAGAGTTTAGATAAAAAGACAACGACTCATTCATGTGATCCATAATTGATCCTGTATTTCTGGTCGGACACACGGGGACCATCCATTGGTTGTATTACAGCAGTAGTATTGAGTATCAGACAGGATACAGGAGCTCCACCGTGTAATTCCCTTAACTGACACACTTAGGTCAAACCCCTGGTAAATTGCATGGAATCGATTCGACATTACTATCAACCCACAGAAGCATTTTATACAGGACCCGTTCAAATTTGATCTGACATAACTCATAAAATAATAATTTGTTCACAAGCAAAAATGAATGCCAATGACATAACAGTAGATATTAATCACACAAAGTTAGATAGCAAGGTAACGTAATAGCTTCACAAAGGAAATGTCGTATTTTTGATTGGTTTCATGAAACGGTATTAACTTGAATCTACATCTCTTTCGATAACGACCCTGAACGATCACAACAAAGCCATCATTTGCACATTCCGAGAACTTTCAGAATTGATATGTAATTGCACTTCTATAAAACCAAACAAATGTGATACGTCAGTACTGTTATATTCACTAGCAATACACAATAAGGAAGCATCCATTTAAAAATTTAGAAAGTTGATGCAGAAGCCTAATATTTTTAATTCACCATATGGCCAAGTTTTACTACGTCTATGAAACTAAATTAAGTATACATCAGCGTCATCAGATTAAGGATAACACCGGAACAAATAGATCAAGGATACCATTGGAACACACAGATCAAGGATACCATTGGAACACACAGATCAAGGATAACACAAGGTATCGAGTGATGAAGGATAATGTAAACACAAGGTATCGAGAGATGAAGGATAATGTATACACAAGATATCGAGT
>NW_018406512.1:1139462-1139678 GCF_002113885.1 Mizuhopecten yessoensis | reverse complement strand
GAGATGAAGGATAATGTAAACACAAGGTATCGAGAGATGAAGGGTAATGTAAACACAAGTCATCGAGAGATGAAGGATAATGTAAACACAAGGTATCGAGAGATGAAGGATAATGTAAACACAAGGTATCGAGAGATGAAGGATAATGTAAACACAAGGTATCGAGAGATGAAGGATAATGTAAACACAAGGTATCGAGAGATGAAGGATAATGTA
>NW_018406512.1:1104770-1139358 GCF_002113885.1 Mizuhopecten yessoensis | reverse complement strand
GATGAAGGATAATGTAAACACAAGGTATCGAGAGATGAAGGATAATGTATACACAAGGTATCGAGAGATGAAGGATAATGTATACACAAGGTATCGAGAGATGAAGGATAATGTATACACAAGGTATCGAGAGGTGAAGGATAATGTATATAAGACGCTTACTATTCCGAAATACCTGGTCTTGTTATCCTGGTATTGTTTTCAGGGAAATCTTTCCTGGTGGATATTTGACCTAGTTTCGTTGATCTTGAGTTAGAAATACGGTTACGTTCACACATCGATACGTATTCTTATTTTATAAACCATTACAGTGTACTTGGTTGATCCTGTTTAAACAGAATTAAAGCAACATCGAAAATTGAAACAACCAGTAGTGATATCAGAAGTTTAAGGGTCACTGGTCTGTAGGTAGTCACTATACATCAATATCGATACCTGTTATTTGTGGATCATTCTTAGAACATTTTTAAACCAATATTTGTTATTTTGATAATCTAATAACCTCAAAAGGTTTTGTTATTACGTTTAGAAGATTTTGAATGACAACCTGACATAATAATGTTCTATGACCTTGACTGATAGAACCTTGTCTGTACAGCTATAACTTCAGAGTTCTGTTCTGAGATGTTGACGGTAAGGTGTAATTATTTCTATTTTACCTGTAATTATCCTCAGCACCATTATCTTTGAAACGCTTCATTATAGGTTTGGATGTAATAAAACCACTCGTTTATTACCAAACCGTATTATTATTTAACTAACGAAACAGTAATCAGTTATACGCTTCTTCTTCTTTATTTTTATTCCATCGTTTGCTCATTTATAACCCTACTACTATAGCAGTCTTCGACTAAATAAAGTAACGGATCCATTTTCTTTCGTAACCGATATTTTTTTTAAATTGCTAATGCATATAAACAATACTTATTATACGGTTAAAATTGGTCTCTTTCAATTTATGAAGAAATTGTAAATTTGACAATGACAATGATTACTCGCATTACGCGTCGGAGAGTGAATGTGTGTTACTCTTTCGCAGTATTTTCAAAGAGCATTTTCAATTATGGTGCTTTTGTTTTGAATTTAAAGGATATAATCAAAGAACAGTTTCAATAATGACGTGATAACTTTAACACTAAACACTACTTATAAACGATACTTCTTCAAACGCTCTTACATGACTGACGCTCACATTAATGTTATAAATATTCATAAAAATAGGAGTACCTCCATACTTAATGTAGATGAGGAATATTTAAAATCGCAGAAATTCTTTGGGGTTTTTAACGTGTCAAGTTAAAATACTTACCTGTCATTGTTAATAGTAGATAAGCGATTCAGATTTAATTATATCAGTTATGCTACCTTTCTGTAACATCCACCAATTAAATTGTAAGGATTTATTCGATTGGTTGTTCAAACTTGGTTATATAATACAATGATAACACATTTGAAACATACACTGGGACTTTTTTAACTAAAAATTTTAAATAAAGAGAGATAACTCTTATGTAAATCACAGATATAATGTACAAGTTATATATCTCCTTAAGAGAGATAAACCTTACCAATGTCACCTGTATAGTGTATACCGTAAGCTTTATCTTTACGGGAGTAAGCATCCTTTTCTTAAAACACAAATGCACTGTATCACAATGTATTAATCGCCTGATTCGTTTGTATACGCCCGTCAAAGACGGGAGTATTATGGTATGGCGTCGTCCGTCCGTCCGTCCGTCCGGCGTAAACTTTTGTTTGTCCGGCAATCTCCTCCTTCATTTTCCGATCGATCTATTTGAAACTTGGTATAAATTATAATCATGATATGAAATTGTGTTTCCCTGAAAAGAATTGTAATTAAATTATTTTTGCAAAAGTTATTTCCCTTTGTTTATTTCAGTATTTATTTTTGTGGCCGGAGATCTCCTCCGACATTTTTTGATTGATTCTGTGAAACTTATTAGGCTTTTTTTATCATGATATGTTGTTGTGTTTCCCTGAAAAGAATTTTGATTTGACAAATTTTCCAAAAGTTATTGCCTTTTGTTTATTTCAGTATTTGATTTTTTGTCCGGAGATTACCTCCTACTTTTTTCGACCGGTTTCTTTGAAACTTGGAAATCCCTTTAGTCATTATATATTGTTATGTTTCTTCGAAAAACATGTATTTTTGCAAAAGTTATTGCCCTTTGTTTATTTGTAGTACTTGAATCTGGTCCGAAGATCTCCTTCTACAGTTTTCTATCGATTTCTTTGAAACTTGGTAGGCTTTATAATCATGATATCAAGTTGTGTTTAATGAGTTGGAGACTAAACTTTTGATTACTTGTTTTCCTCAAACTGTTAGAAAATTAAAGAAAATCGAACATTGACTTTGTAGTGAAAGGTGAGATTAATAGCATGCTAGCTAGCCACTCTTAAAGTGTTGCAAATCTTAATTTTAATGAAAGATAGTATATAACACTATATGGCATTCGACGGGCGTATATTGTTCCACCCTGCGGAACTCTTGTTTAAATTCGGGTTTGTTTTGTTCACATCATTGCCGAACAGAACAAATACCTTATTGTACAATATCCTACTGTACAGTATCCGAATATTCTATGCATGATTAAACATTTACAACATATATAAAAATGTAATTATAAAAGTCATATACGTTATCTCTTCATTTCAATGTATTGATATACAATGTAATACTCTACAATGTCTTATTACAATGTACAGTGTATACATATGACATCTTGATACACACTCCAGTGCTCTACAATATCTTGTTTTGCAATGATTTATAATGTAATACTCTACAATGTCTTATTACAATGTACATTGTATACATATGACATCTTGATACACACTCCAGTGCTCTACAATATCTTGTTTTGCAGGTTGCAGCAAAGATAAAATTAAGAGATAAACATTGCAGTACCATATTAAGTGCGTTTCTCCTATATGATTGACAGTAAATACATTTCTCCAAAGCAATGAATACATTCAAATCAGTTAATTAACAAAATGGTATTTTTCTCTGACACATTAATTACATGACTGCGCGAGGTAAAGTTTATTTGTTGCATTCGTTATTCATGTTCGTTAGATATATTTCAGTTAGGAATATGGTAAACTTACTTAGACGTATTGATTGGCCGGGTTCGGGTACAACGCTGAATGACAACATAAAGGGGAGCTAACAATGTACAGGACTCTGAGAGGAATCTTTTGTTCTTACTCAGGCCAGATTATTTGGGGAATCTTTTGGTTTTCTTGTTAAGAACAAGCTGTCACGTACGAAGGTGTGTTTACTAAAACTTCAACATTCCTAGAGGAAGGACAATTACGTATTACTAATCCCAAGTTGACGCATTCCTCTATTTTGATTATCGAGCCTAGATTAGACTACGACATTGCCTGTCATATTAATTAACTATATACTCCTCTTTAGGAGGGAACACTTCCACAATTTGACCAGAATTTACATAACTCCCTTCAAAAACCCTCATCCATATCTAAGCCGATAAAATCTCAAAACCTACATCACTGAGTCAAATCATCTCCTAGTTGCTACAGGGGATGTCTAACAATATCAGTTTTTGGAGTAATTATTATTATGAATAGACTAAATGATTAAAGCAGAAGCGATGCAGACTTTTCTCACTCAACATGGAAATGTGGAGTGAAAGAGATCTTCCTCATTGGAAATTTTAGATGTAGACAACTATGGCCTCCAATGACCTTGACCCCATAATCACCTGAGCATAACACCACGGGACCTACCTGGTTATGACCTTGTCAACAGGTGAAGCCATCACACACTCGCCCACGATCCAGACGACTCTGTTGGGTACCACAGACACCATGCAAATGTCCTCCAATCTCTGAGTCCGAATTCTAATTTCCAAAATGTCCGGGAGATGGTCCTGTGATTTGTCACAGATTAAGTCTATCTGGCTGGTCAAAAGGTAGCATCAAGTTCTGATATTACGGCGTGTGATTATTTCATGGACAACAAACCATGTGGTATCAATTTGTTACAGAGAAGAACACACTGGCAAACCAGTTGAAATCTCTTCAGTGAGGAGCAGGCTAACTAGCCGAGCGTCCGCCGGTCATCCTGATTAGGGATGTCCATCACCTGCCCGTGGTCCAAGTCATTAACATGTCCGATACAGATGTGATTGGCTTCCTTTGGAATCCGTACGACGCAATCCTAATTTACAGCAACACGATAAATCCACTCCTCGGTCAACGAAATCGCATTAGGCAGGAGGAGATGGTTCGATTTGTCGTCATCAGCGGAATAAAATTGAAATAGATCTTATCAATTATACATTTCCCATTGCCCAAACAACCAGTAAATGATTTGACGTGTTGAACGGTGTTTCTCAGAGCATCGCGTTTCCGATAAGACACGCAGTCTGCAACACTTGTCCTTCTAGCAACGACACATTAGATTGTAATCAAATAACCCCGCCATAACAGAATAATGGTCGGCTACAAACAACGTCCCGTATACGTATATACATAAATTTGTACGGGGCAAAGAAGTAATTCCAACAGTGTGGACAAGTTATACTTACATAGACGAAAACAGACGGAAGTGTAGGAATTTAATTAAATTATCCGTAAAAAAACAAAGTAGACAGTTTCGACACTTAAAGCGGATGTTGACTTTTGTTTGTTTTTAACGTTATGTTGGCCGTCAGAGTTTCGGTTATGTATATTCTCCACACAAAATCACACGAGCCTACCGTACATATTTCATCCTAAGCTAGAAAATCTACTGACATCAGCCCTGTTTAGGTCCCTGAATCGTTAAATTTGTCTAATACAAGGACGCTGGGCCGTTCGGAAAGTGTTTTATTATGCTTTATACGATCCCGTCACGGTTTTACCGTGTTCACTTTGCCCATTAAGCATCGCAAAAAGCAGGTCCTTCCTCCCTCACTGTCAGTTTATTAGGCATGATACTTAACGGGTAAGCTTATCATTTATTGGCTATAATCTGTTCACGTCTAAAAAGGAGATATTTACCAATGTTTTTAAATCCTTAATAAATAACTAAATTATGAGTTTATTTCATTAAATAACTGTAAACTGTGTAGAAGAGTTTATACTGATTTTATAGTGATGTTAACCTGATCACGGCTAGCCGTCAGACTAACAGGACTTACCCAGGCCGTCTGTCCACTGTGTACAGTGTTGCTGGCCTGTGGTACCAGATGAAGGATGTAAATAGTACAACACAAAGGCTATAGAATCTCGACATATTTTTTTTCACGAATTATTCATTGCTACATATGTCAGTGATTTATCGCTCCATTGTTCATCCTTTACACATAATTCATTTTTATTGTCATTTCCACGATTGGTCAGAAATGTATTCACTTTTCTCTTTGTGTTCAAGCCTGTACTTGACCGGACGCGATATTGCTGGCGAAGATCTGTTGTGGTCTGTTTGATTATCATTTCCCGGGGGTTCTTGTACATGTACTTACTCTTTATGAGATATTATATGTCCGTAAATTTTGTATTTATAGATTTCGAACACAGTTGGAGTATGACACGGTTTCCCGAACGCTCGCATGAGATTAAGCACATCCTCTAAATCTAATCATACCACTGATCTAAAAGATCTTTCCGTGATAGAGACTAGTGAAATAGACAATTAAATTAAATTCGGAATAGCGACTATTACCAAGTGTAATGGACAATCATTTACAAATATAATTCTACGCGTTGCCGTACCTTTTACTGTGAGAAGAGAGACAACTCGGTGTACACAAAGAAAATATAACCCAATGTAAGGACCCTTTCCCGCTGCAATGAGGTGTTTTATACAGTGACCTCCCCTTAGTGACGTTTTAGAAGTAACTTTCGTTGACCAGATAGCTCAATCGGTTAGAACGATAGTATAACAATTTGCAGTCCAGGGGTCGACACACGTCCTAGCCCCGCTGATTGATTTTTACACTCCTGTTGTTGCTTGTATTTCATCTGTAGTATAGTTCCATTAAAGTTCCACAATGTATGGTTTTCTTTTAAGAAATGATTTTTCAAAACTATAGTCGTGCCGGGGGAATCAGTTTCCGATGTGCAGTTACAGATTTTGGCAGTGTTACAGGGATCCTAATAACAACTGTGAAGGGAGACAACTATAGTTTGCAAACGAAAATAATAGATTTATATATTGCAATGAAGATATATTCATATGTTTACAAAGTGCTTGAAAAAAAAAGTAATGAAATGAAACAGAAAGTTAGCCAATAACATAAAAGTCTAAGCACAAATAACAACAAATCAACAACTTGTTTTAATCTAGCAGGTACTGACATGCACAATAACAACTCTAAACCTGGCCCTAACACTGAACGAATATTGATAGTCAGACTCTGTTTTCAGTCCCTTAGTCGGGGTTTTTCGCGGACTCTATCTCAGGAAAAAGTATTTTGCTATATGTCAGGGGAGATAACTGGGTCACAAATAAAGTAAATCGAGGCTAACTGGAAGTGGGATGGGATGGGGGATGTTTGTGCGGCGCGGAGGGTACCCGTGCTAAAAGTGAGACTAAATGAGAATCGGTGCATATATATAGATTAATCAGTGTAAACCGGTATTGTTAAGCTCCTTACTGGTCTCAGACCACAATTAGTTCCACTTTCCGTTACAACAAAAGGAATAATAAAATATTTTGAAAAGTTTGCTCAGGGTCTGTTTCACTATTTCATGTTATAGTTCTAATCAAACTGAACCCACAGTGAGCTTGAAAGTACTTCTTGAAAGGCTTCTAAGAAAGATAATTTTATTTTAATGTCACTACGGAAAATACTAAATATTACAAAATATCAATGCGCATGCCTCATCCCTTCTGCAATACAAACTTGAAATCTGTGTCAATAATTACTATAATAGATATTAAATGCTTAGGGTTTTTTGCACAAATTGTAATTGAAAACTTAATTGTCTTTGTCAATCAAAGAGCACTAGAATAGATCAGACAGAAAACATTGTTTAGTAACATTCGTGTTAGGCCGTATGTAAGGGAAAGGTAAACGTTTATCACAAATCATATGTAAGGGGAGATAACCTCTAGATGATAACAGCTGCCTATGGAAGTGAGAGTTCCGGGGTATTACAGAGTCAACGGGGTTGTAACTTAACCAAAAAGTTGAGTGTTACGAAACAATGACACATCGACTTCAAGAATTAACAACAAACATATGAACAATTATAGTGATATTGTTCTTAAGAAAGGTCATTTTGTGCTACATGTGTACCTTGCAAACACACCAATATAGGATATAGACCAGGGAGAAATGTGTCGCCGCCATATAATAGTCGGACACGTACCGACACGACAACAGCACAAGCTAACTCTTTATTGTATTAAAATAACAGTGATAATTACAGAACTACGTATTCCACCACTGCTTTCACTACCCTAAACAATAGGGAATCACCTCTAATGCTTTATCAAAATACACCGCTTCTTTTTAGTTGATGACTTGTGTTAATAAGGCAGGGAAATCCCTTCTATTGATAGACATACTTATAGACGGTGATTACCTGTCGGAGGCGTCAGGTATATATTGTGTAATCAATGCCATTTGTGTGACGTTAAAGGTACAGGTAGATATATTAGGCCCTTAGTGGGGTAAGGATATCATAGTTACCTGTGCACTTGGAATTTAATAGAGAATTTTTCTAAACGTTTTACAAATCAGACCGTTTGTTTATCAAATTGCATTGAGTCATTTGGCAACCATCTGATTATTGAATTCTTTTATTGTTGAAGTCTTTGCTATTTTTCATTCCGGCGACTCTATTGAGCAATTCAAAAATTGAAGAATTCAAGGACATGGGACAAAATTCCTGTACATATTTTCAATGTCAAAAACATCGAATAATTTTCAGATCTATGTAGATGTGCATTATACACTTTAATTCGATGATTCTTCTTAAATGATTGCTATGTGACCACCTCAAACAGAGACTGGATATAAATGATTGCTATGTGACCACCTCAAACAGAGACTGGATATAAATGATTGCTATGTGACATCCTCAAAAAGAGACTGGATATAAATGATCGCTATGTGACATCCTCAAACAGATTGGATTTTATACGTTTTATTGGAGTAAAAGTTTACTACGGGAATGGATACGGCTAGTTTGTTGCCGTTTGTGTGTGTCCTATGGACGGTACAGTTATACGGTAAGTCTGTTCTCATAATATACATTATTGGTGCATGTGCTGTTTGTGGTCCTTTGAAAAAAATATAAATAACAATTTAGATATCATATGTTTTAAGGTGATTGGCTACTGGAGTCATTTCTTGTGAGTTGGAAACTGAAATCTATTGAAATTGAAACGTCGTTCTCACACTTAGAATACTTATTTATGTTCAGTGTGGTCGATTGTGACAGCTAAATTCATAATTGGTTCCTCATGTCTTGAGCTTTTATCATAGACTTCATTATTACCTACCGAGCTCGATGCGGGTTTTAATGGCGTGACTTCATTTCTATACATACAGATAGATCTAGAGATAATCGGACAATGTGTAGACACTGACAGGTAAATATTATACTGACGTTTTATTCCAAAAAGCAGTACAGCTGAATTGAATTGTACTGACTTTATATAAATGCACATTTGTAAGAGCGACCTTTTTTTCAAAGACTCGTGACAAATTACCTGTAATACAACCATTTGCCTTTCCGAACAAGTAAGTCTACATATCACAAAGGATATTTTGAAGTTAAACCAACACCATTATAAAAAAAACATCACTATTGTCGACATAAGTCGTAGCAGTACCTTGGCGATTTAGGGGAGCCCCGCTGACATATCTTTACTGTTATCACACTTCTTTGTAATAATAATGACCCGTACTCATAAAACCGTTCACGTGCTCGAAATCAGATTCCGTGTTCAAGCTCAGTCCCTCATTAAAGTGAGAATAATATAATAATAATATACAGCATTTATATAGCGCCCTATATAATTTGTAAAATTACTCTAAGGCGCTGTACAACATATGGATAATAGTAATGGTTATAATTGTGAAAACAAACAACAAAGGATTGCAATATCTTTCATACATTTAACAAGCAATGTGCACATAATTGAACAAATAAACGGGTGGTATTTACATGACGTCTTTCCAAAGATTCTAAAATGCAGACGTGAAGAGGTGAATTTTTATGTCCCTCTTGAACTTGGCCAGGGTATTTGTCTTCCTAATAGCAGATGGTAAGACGTAACGTCAGATGTTGACGCACATACGAAAAGTCGCGGATTTCGCTACATCAGCGCTATATAAAATCTGATTAAGGATCAAATATGTATGTTATTATATACCATCTTATTCAGAATTTTATTATCTACCTGAATATTTCATTAGAATATATAAAAGTTTCGAGTGCAACCTAATAATCACCGATATAACGTCAAAATTCGCCATTACTCCAATGTAATGTGTAACATAAACGGGTTACGCGTTTAAATAAATGAATATTTAAAAGTAAAATATGGGCCCATTCTGCAGATGTTTGAATTTTAAAGCTATATAACAATGTTTTCTTGAATAACATGATACTTGAAAGTCGATATCATTTTTGAAAGTTGCAAAAAATACAGGAAACCCACTTGTATCATTTGTGTAATGTTTTTAGTTGTTCAAAATGTGCGTTCATTCGCAATATGATTTCTAGATGAATATGTTATGTCGTTTGCCTGGATTCGGTTTGGTGCAAGTTCTTAATCTATTCAAACAATATGCAAAAGTTGATAGAAATTAGAGAGACAGTATTTGGGTAATTAAGATATTACTGGGTCTAGCCGTTATGTAACGGTCCGTAAAATGCGACTTTTTAAGAAAAAATACCATATTTGTGACTTTCGAATGAAATGACACATCTGTTTGTTTTAATGAAAAAACATGCATTGGCAAGTTCTCTGACTCAGCTTTTTGAAGCATAACTTAAATATATCGTGTGTCCTAACACCGCTGCACAGCATGGATTTCCTCATGTCTAGCCGTCATGTAACGCTACGTTGTTTTGCGTCGAAAACAATAATTCGAACGTCATTTTCTTGTTTTGTTTATGAACAAAATTTAACATTTTTAGTGAATGTCCTATGGTTGTTTTTTACACGCAATAACAGCCAAAACATGCATACGTATTAATAATATCTCAGGGTTTCATTTTATGTAAATTTTCTAATTATCCGTTTTCAAATTTCCGACATATTGTGTTTGAAGGATGTGGCATTTATTTAACGATTTAGTTTTTCATAATTTTTGCATAAGCAGAGTGAATGAAATTACTGGTTTTAGCGGGAAAAGGTGATATCTTCTTAATGGAGAGACAAAAATATGTATAATATCGTTACTTTAAATTTGAAAACATCCCACAACATTGAGGATAATTTGATGTCGATGGCTTTAATAATAACATGTGGGGAATTGATTTTATTTGCACATATTTGTAAGAAAAAAATCACTACGTGGTGAATGATGACGTTACGTCAATCACTTTAAAGGAAAACGCAGAGAGGGATATCTTATAAATACATCAATGACTCAGCTCTGTGTATTGGAAGCAAAAGATGACGAAACCGCGTGTAATTTTTTACTATAAAATTGTAAGGAAATGGTTGAATCGTTGTAATAGTTTTCCACATCATCTTAAGGTGTGCAAGATAGGAAATTGACCGTGTAAGACACGTCTTTTTTTGGCATATTTCTAAACATAACAAAAACAAATTTTCTACAACTTTGATTTACAGAAAACGGGTACATTCGACACAAAGAAGCATTTTCCATAGGTTAAAAAAGCAGGAATTTTAGAGTAAAGGTATCCCGTATGATGTCACAATGACGTCATTCTCTTTTGGTGACCTAATACTTTGATGCGGATGCTGGTAGTTGGATGGTTGTTCTACATGGGCGCAGCAATTGGCACCCTTCTGTCACAATGATATCTAACCAACCGACTATTGTCCCCCTCCTGTCACAATGATATCAATCCCTACGACTATTGTCACCCTTCTGTCACAATGATATCTAACCAACCGACTATTGTCACCCTCCTGTCACAATGATATCAACCCCTACGACTATTGTCACCCTCCTGTCACAATGATATCAATCCCTACGACTAGTGTCACCCTTCTGTCACAATGATATCAATCCCTACGACTATTGTCACCCTTCTGTCACAATGATATCAATCCCTACGACTATTGTCACCCTTCTGTCACAATGATATCAACCCCACCGACGTTTGTCATATTCCTGCAACATACAGTAGATCAATCCTGCACAGCTATTGTCACCTGCCAGTCACATGGACCAATCCAACTCCCTTGTCACAAATATCAATCCTACTGCCTATTGCTAATCTCCTGTCCTAAACAAAACAAGAACACTAGCACATCATAGCTTAGTGATTACTAGCTGTTGAATGTATTGAAAATGACTGGGAAACTCTTTCCAGACCGTGTGGGAGATGGTAGAAGGCCTATATTTTGACCTGGCGAGGTCAAAGCATCCTCAAAACTCCAGGGTTGACGTTCACTTGCGCTCTCTGTACCCCTGGAATATGTCAAAGCAAAATTGAAGGCACGCGGCTAGCAATTTGATTGGTCTCAGGTAGAAAAAAATTCTGACCAATCGATAGGCAGATACCTGGGCATTTGTAGATTACAAATTTCATGTTTATTGGTTTCCTCAGATACATTACAATGTACAAAATGGAGTACAGAGATGCGACACCCAACTACAAAGTCAGTCAATTTTACCGTTACGCGACCGAGCAATTCTTTTAATGTACATCAAAGTATCAAACTAGTCTTCTCGTCTCATCTATAAGGTGACGCACACTGAGCCTTCAATTTTGTCATGACAAATTCCAGGGTCACAGAGAGCGTAAGTGAGCCTAACCCCTGGAATATCGCAGATGGGGGGTGGGGAGGGGGTAAAGTAACCATTGTTGTACGTTTTGACAGACAGCAGGTTGTACAATTACAAATTACAGTTGAAGGAGGAGAACATTTAGACATTTTAGCCTGTGTGGAAAATGTAATGAGCGAAATTCAATCTTGTATGTGATTTTTCAAATTTATTTATTGGAATGCATGAACAGTGTGATAACTCTGAGGGTTACAACACCAATGTCAATGTATGGCTTAATGACAAATGACATCACGTCATTATACAATGTAACTTATAATCTGAGCGCGCTTTCATTCTCGGATTTCAATCAAATAAAAAATACGGATTATTTTAATATATGCATGTTATTCTATTAAATTAATTAATATGTGCTTTATAACTTACATGTACATATCATCGTTGATATTAAGGTAGCAGATGGTACTTATACGGGTAGCGTTATTTTATCACATTTTTCTTTCACTTTTTAACCGTTATCTTCACGTTCAACTCGATCATTGTCAAAATTGGTTACACTTGTCATATACAAACCGTGACCATATGAATGTCAAATAAATAGGCTTTACATATGTCTATTTTCATTCCGATAGCTCTGAAAGCACGTGTTTTACAAAGCCGGCCGTGTGCCACAAACGTCAAACCTGACACGAAATGACGTTAAACGTGTGTAACACTGTTGCGCGTCAACATCTGACGTTACGTCTAAGCTATTCCACAACGTAGCCGAAACCCTCACAATGCATCTGTTTCCGTAGCTCACAGTACGAGATTTTGGGACACACAACAAAGATTCTGACTCCGACCGCAGTGATCTTGACTGCTGATACAGGGAAACAAGCTCCTGTAGGTACTATGGAGCTTTTCCATTCAGTGCCTTGTATGTGTATACCAGAATTTTGTACTGCGACCTATATCGTACTGGTAACCAGTGCAACGAATAAAGCGCAGGTGTGATGTGCTCTCTCTTTCGAGTACGAGTAACTAGCCGTGCTGCAGTGTTCTGGACCCTCTGCAGACGACTAGTTAGTTTGTCAGATATACCAAAGAGCAGGGCGTAACCATAATCCAACTGAGAGGTAACAAGTGAATGCACCAAAATCTTGTAGGCATCTGCAGTTAGAAACTGCCGAATACAGCCGATGTTCCAGATCTGGTAGTAACAGGATTTGGCAATAGCGTTCACTTGTTTCTCCATGTTCAGAGAACTGTCAAAGTATACCCCTAGGTTTTTAACAGCTGGAACAGTCTCAATAGTTCTGGCACCAACCTTGAGCTGGAGAGCCATTGTTTGCTGACACTTTGGGGAAAAGACGATTAGTTTCGTCTTTTCCTGATTAAGTTTAACCATATTTTAAAAAGTTTATGATTTTTCCCGATTTGACATTTACTTAACGTTTCGGTCACATATTAAGAGTATTTTATAAGTGTCTCGCATCGATCAAGTAAAACACAAAGATATGTATATTCTAAAAAAATATGGTATCGGATGACGAGACTATACTGAACTTATTGAATTGACATATATATACATAAAGGATCTTAAATGAGTTTTCATTTCATATGAGATTTTATGAAACGAGTCTTACGAGTTTTTATCTATGCGAGCCTTGGCGAGCAAAAATTAAAACTTCGAGAGGAGTTTCATAAAAGCTCATATGAAATGAAAATAAATTTAAGATACTTTTTATCACGTAACTCAGAAAACTTACATTTTGACAGGTTTTAAAGCTAAAATGTAGAGGGCTTAATCATACGGAGACAGTCATTTTGTTGCGCCATTAGCAATTTATAACGTCACGTCATTGTCCATATTATGACGTCACAATCGATTTCTGACTGGCACAGCCAATGAAAAACGCTCCAGGGTATATTACACTAGTGACATATGTAAAAAAAAATTACACGGGCGAATTCACTGAATAACAGGCCAATTATGTATATACAGTGAATGTATGTAACCTCGAAATAAATGTCCGTGTCGCGGCAGTATTGAAAATGAGTTCACGAAGACCTAGATATGAGGCTATTGCATACAGTTTGTAAATGTTAAACCATGTTTTCTAAATATTAGAAATTAAAGTTCTTATTTACATGTAGCCGTGTTTAAAGTGCTGCTCTCAACCCACTATAAGTAAAATAAAAAAAAATGAATCATTACTCTTCAAGGGCACTGATACATAACTAAAGCGATCGCGAGGAGCGGCTTTATGGAAAACGGTAGACAACATAGTCGAAGTCAATGCGGTACTTATACCGCTAAGTATATGAGAGACGGGAGGGAATTGTTTTTTTTTTAAATTCTCAAGTCCGAAAACAATTTTCATACATATTCATCTGAATGTCATAAAACAGATTACAATTATAAATAATCGGGCTCTGTCGGAATTTTCTCGTTAACAGAGAGTGCCGACGGTTACGGATTGTTAAACAGGTTGTTACTAGAAATGTTGTTTACACCAAGGGACTTAAAGTATAATTACACATTTCCGTTACGTAACATAAACGGCTTTAACGGAACACGAGATAATTCCCTCACTTCACTCAATCACGTTTGTTACATAACCATGTACTTACGGCTTAAATGACTTTCGGAGCATGTGACGTGTTTTGATGCAAACGAAATATATTAACACAGTATAAAAAACATGTATTTTACACGCCAGTCTGAGCTTTCATCAATAAATATCCTATTTATCTTATGCAATACCAGCCTTTTAAATGACAGGCTACAACGTTAACAGGGATTTCCTTAAAAAGTCCAGAATAAGCCCAACAACCCCTAAAATATGTGTAAGGTACATTGTATGAGGTTATAAAAGGGAGGTGCAATAACCAAAAAGGGGCGTGGTTATAGGTAACAAAGTGGCGTGTATATAAGTGAGTATTGGGAAGGGGCTTGTTTATAGCCGTTACAAACGGGGCGTGTCTATAAGTGAACATTGAGAAGCGGCTTGTTTGTAACTGTTACTAAATGGGCCTGTCTATAAGTGAATTTTGGGAAGGGGCTTGTTTATAGCTGTTACAAAAGAGGCGTGTCTATAAGTGAATATTGGGAAGGGGCTTGTTTATAACTGTTACTAAATGGGCGTGTCTATAAGTGAATATTGGGAAGGGGCTTGTTTATAGCTGTTACAAAAGGGGCGTGTCCATAAGTTGATATTGAGAATGGGTATATTTATAGCTGTAACAAAAGGGGTGTTTCTATAAGTGACTATTGAGAAGGGGCTTGTTTATTACTGTTACAATAGGGGTGTTTCTATAAGTGACTATTGAGAAGGGGATTGTATATAACTGTTACAATAGGGGCGTATCTATAAGTGAATATTGATTGATTGATTGTTTGATTGATAGGTTTTACTTCCGCTTCATTACCAAGTAGTTCGGTTATCCAGCAGACGAAGAAAAGAAAGGAAAATGAGTAGAAGGGATAAAGTATCGAGTAAAGAGTAGAAGAGGGGGACAGGTTAGAGAAGGAGCCGTCTATCCTATAAATATTGGCTTCTATGCCTAATAATTGCCTTAACCTAACACTCGTCGTATTGTATCACCAAGTCTGGACCGGAAGTGAGGCACTGACCCGCCGCCAGATACACCAGCCCATGCTTATTCTATGAATTTTGCATTGGGAAGGGGCTTGTTTATAACTGTTACAAAAGGGCGTGTCTATAAGTGAATATTGGGAAGAAGCTTGTTTAAAGCTAATCAAAAGAAAACGGCATGCTTTTTAAGTAATATAACGGGTGTTTCTCTAAGTGAATTCCATGAATGGGCGTGGTTATAAGCAACAAAAACGGCGTGCCCATACGTGAGTTTCGGGATGGGGCGTGTCTATCAGAGACGGAAATATGCATGATCATATCATAAGTATCTAAAAAGGGCGTGGCTCTAAGGCAATGATCAAATCAGGGCGTGTCTATGATTGAATAACGAGATTTGGTGTTGGTATAACTGTAGGCGTTGCTATGAGAGATAAAAGAATTAAAATTGTTGCCATAGATGAAAAGAAAATTCAAAATGCAAATATGTAGTGACGCTAACTTTGTTTCTTGTTAATACAGACGTGTGTTCAGCCGCCCGATCTGGAGGTTCGTCCAGTAGAACAGGCTCCTCCAATGTGGCATCAAACTCGGCGGGCTTCGTCGGAGGTGTGGATACCGGCAGGTAAGATAATAATGTGTACAATGTACAGGCTGCTCTGTTAATAAAGAAAGATCGGTTCTACAGAGAGTAGATGAGTTAAGGATACTGATAGTGGAAAGGTGTGGCGATAGAGGCGTGGCAAATAATGACGAAAACAGACGAGTTTGAGAATGACAGAGTTGTATTCAAAAGTGATGAAGAGAGGCGATGTTAGACTAAAATAGAAACGAAATATAGCATTGGGCAAATTGTGAACCTGAATATGATATCTAACGACAGCAACAGGAACCAAGCACACCAAACAAAAACAAAAACAAACAAAAACAAAAAAGAAGTATAAATTCAGGAACTTTGGAAAGTTCTTAGTGCTGTGTTCTTGTATACATTTTCAGTTACAATTTTGCCATTGTTAATTGACAAAAATGGTTTGGATGCATGTTGACGCCGTGGTATTGTTGGTTGTCTTTGTGTGTTGACGCCTTGGTATTGTCGGTTGTCTTTGTGTGTTGACGCCGTGGTATTGTTGGATGTCTTTGTGCGTTGACGCCGTGGTATTGTTGGTTGTCTTTATGTGTTGACGCCTTGGTATTGTTGGTTGTCTTTGTGGGTTGACGCCGTGGTATTGTTGGTTGTCTTTGTGGTTGACGCCATGGTATTGTTGGTTGTCTTTGTGTGTTGACGCCGTGGTATTGTTGGTTGTCTTTATGTGTTGACGCCTTGGTATTGTTGGTTGTCTTTGTGTGTTGGCGCCGTGGTATTGTTGGATGTCTTTGTGTGTTGACACCGTGGTATTGTTGGTTGTCTTTGTGTGTTGACTCCGTGGTATTGTTTGTTGTCTTTGTGTGTTGTCGCCGTGGTATTGTTGGTTGTCTTTGTGTGTTGACGCCGTGGTATTGTTGGATGTCTTTGTGTGTTGACGCCTTGGTATTGTTGGATGTTTTTGTGTGTTGACGCTGACGTATGACATCACAAGTTGACGGAGTGAGACATTTTGTCATTATGTGTTGACGATGTGGTATATTTTGACATTTTGTGTCGACTTTCTTTAATTTTGTCCTTGTGTGTTGACCCTGCAGCATATTTTGCCATATGTTGACGCTGTCGTATCATTTATTCAATAACTGCAATCGTGTCACATATTGTCATACTGACTGTCATAGCGATGTGTATCGCTGGGTGCCAACATTTCAAACTTCCCTGTAGTGTAACTTGATTACCGGTATAGTCCTTTTTTCCTTAAAAAGTGCATGAGTTCCAATAGATGAACCTACCTGTTAAACTTACTTGTACGAACTGAAGCAGCACAGGTGTAATATGTATGTATTTCATCAACTATATTTTAACTAACTTGATTTTAACTTTTGACACAGCCCTCAGTTCATCATCTTTATGACGATATTTGGGATGCTTGTCCTCGCTGTCATCATCTTCCTCATCATTATGTGCTGTAAGATCAGACGGTACTGTTGTTTTAATCTACCTGGCTTCTTACCGGGCTCGACCGACAAAATACACAGTAAGTACACCTGTCTTGTGACAAAGTAAACCTTTAAGTCTTTTTTCCCATCCTTTAAAAGTATACGCATGTTAAAGCTATGTTGGATTATTGAATGAAATACTGTTTGAACGAAGGTAAAACGTACTGTTAAGGGTCTTCTTTACGGCTCCGTAATAGGACGAAATGACAAAACAATGATTCTAACATATAAATAACAAATGTATTTTAATACAATTACAACATTCTCATGATTTTGTGCAAAACACGCTTACCCTTCCGGATCATGTGGCAATGCCCGCTTTTATGTGGGTGGTTGATGACATATTTTCTTTTACTTTTAACCTTGTCAATTTATAAAGGCGGTTTTTTATTTCGCTGCATTTCCTTATTTCAACGTTTCTTAAAAACATTTTCTACTTGTATACAAGAAATTGTACTGTACGAAACAGTAAGGACCAATATGAACGTCGCAGTAATATATCTGATATTTGTACAGTAGTCGATTCCGTGAATGGGTCAGCAGCCCGCTGGAGTATTGCATCTGATCCGCCTCAGAAGAAATCACCATTGCCACCGTTATCAGTTGTTGCAGACCCTGAAAAGAAACCAAATATCCCACGTATGTACACGAGCTCATATTGTGAGCTGATCTTCAAATGAAAAACCCCACTTTCTAGTAACTGTCAAAGTGGTGCCTTTGTTAGTGGAACAATGAATGATTACGTCCTGTAGATCTATAACTAATGGATACACATTCAATTTAAGATCTAGCTCGACATTGGTAACCTAACAAAAGATGTGAAATGTTCGTTATTTTATCAATGAGCTCAAAAACATAATTAGATGTTGTTAAGTTGTTCTTCTAAAAAATGCCGGAAATCTGTAACAATTTCTCTTGATTTTCAGCCATTCCTAGAACAAAAAATGGACACATACCTCGGGCAAAGTCCCCGGACTCCACAGAGGGTTTACCTCCTATCTACATTCTGCCGTATCCCGTCCCCGCCGGAACGGACAGCTTCACGCCCCCACCGGAACCGGAACTGAGTGGAAGCTATTCCGAATCGGAGTTTGATTCAGAGTCGGAGTCAGCTACGCATGATGACGATGTAGACTCGGCACTCTCGGATCGTTCTCAATCACAACTGGAAGACTATTATCACAAACCAAAATAGTTTCGTACATAAAACATACTGGTCGCTGGAAGAGGAGATAATGTAAACAAAAAACGAATCATATTTTTGTATTTCTTATAAACACTGTCAAACCCATGAAGCGTTGTCTTTTGCCGTTGTTTGCTATGACTCTTTTATACAACAGGACGGTACAGCAGTTCTCATACCCACCCAACAGCACTAACCTTGTCGTCTATTATATGTATAAACGTAGCACATCCGCATATGTATTTTACAATGGACAATTAACGGTAAAACATAAATTATTTATTTAAATAATTTGTTTTCAATTGACCACCTGTTGGCAATAAATATTGAAGGTTTATGGTAAAATGGGATATGCATGGAATCATTTCAGTGATATCTTTACGTCGACATCAAAGTGACATTTAGTTTTTACCATTTTTACATAATTACATGACACATATCAAACATGTATTCCCGACTCTGTTACAGACTGTACATACTTTGTTTCTACTGCTAACTTGTTGAACTTATATTTATTTATCTTTAATCTTAAGTATGCTATGCATATCATATAATAGGCTTGTGGTTGTCCTCTAATGTCCAACAATAATGAATTCAAAAGCCTCTTACCTCTTTTGAGGTGCACTAATGCACTCCTATGTACTTACTTGTATAGTCGTTAGACAGCCAATACATGTAGTTGCAGCATCTCTGTGATATTTTAAAAGAGTGTGCTGATGAGTAATGTGTCAAAGTATGTTACATTTTCGATCATTCATTATTCAAGGTCATCATGCCAAATATTTTCAAAAGAGCTAATGCCAGGCTCATTTTTTTAAATCTGGTAAACTTAATGATGTTTAAAATTACACACAGTATCTCTGTTACTTTTGGCATACGCTTTACAAAAGTGGTTGACGGATTTTTATACACACTCATTTAAGTGAAAAGCAACCTGCTTTTGTTCCTAAACGTCTCTCGTTAAAAAACCTTTCATGTTGTTTTTTCTCGCAAGTTACATACAAAGCCTTTGACAAAACGAAGAGAATTCTTTTAAGCTATATGCAGTAACTTTCAATGGCATTTGATTAAGTAAACGAAGGAAATTATTGTATAAGTTAAAACTATATGATGTATAAGGTTACAGTTTGTCCCTAGATTATATACTTGACATAATATCTCCCTAACTTTCATTATAGAAAAACAAAACATTTGAAATTTTCGAACACCATCATTTTTATAGTATGTCAAAACAGTGTCTGAGTGTGAGAAACTATCAATGAATCTTTTAGAGTTTACGAATGGGGTGTGAGAAATGAAAAAGAATGTATAAACGTGCTGCTGGACGCTAATAATGCGTTAGCCTTGGTTCAATTATGATGAATTGAAGAATGAAATGAGCTTACAAGTTGTTGTTCGGTTGACCTCTTCAATGAGTATAATTGTCGACACGAAACAAAATGTTTCTTAACCTTCGCGAATGTTCCGTTTCATAAAACAAACTCTAATAAAAATAACTGTACTGGGGCTTATATTAAAATCTTGTTAAATCTCTTGAAACTGAAAACATTTTATTGTAGAAAGGAATTCATGATAAGTTAACATCATTCACAATGAAATACCATTTGTGATGAGGAACCTGTACTTAGGTTCCTCTATTTTGTTAATAAAACTGTATAACATGGATTTGAGTGTCGTTATCGGTGTTCCTTTCGCCAGCAGTACAGTTCTACACCAGGTATCCATTGTGACATATTAGTATTGTATACGAAAATATCCCATCAACCTGGCCGTTGTACCGGTCACTCGCTCCTGTTGGAATTGAATTTGTCGAGATTAACGAGGCTTCATTGCCCATGTTTCTGTGACTTGGAAATATAGTAAAATCTATACTTTATACACGTTTATTTTGGGTTTTGCATTCATTTTAATGTGTGGTTTTATGATTAATTCCCCTTGATTTCCTGTCTATTCGGTTCCAACATTAATATGTTTCGAATTTGTTTTGGTGTGAATTTGACGATGTGGTATACATATTTTTTCGTTTCTGTCTGGGAAAAATATAATCTCACAAGTGTTTGTATTACAATATCTCGTACAAACACTGTGTATTGGGGACGAAATTCCTCTGTGTCAACACTCCGGGACAAAATCTGAATTCAAAGTCAATATTCAATGTTTGCACTGCGCATTTTCAACTATTTAAGTCCTGTTTTGTACGGTGTGTTTACCTCGGAGATAAACCTTACACCAGTTATCTGCTAAGACTACCTATACTGGCCAACACAATACAACATAAATAAATGTAATGACGAAATAACGTACTATATAATTGAATGTATACGTTTCTGAAAAACGTCATTCAGAAGTATAATAGAAAAATATTCCATATATTTCAATAGTCAAACCACACTGAGGTTGGATCGGGACGACTCACCACTATATTCAGGAGTTACTGAATTATTTCTACGTTATAAATAAAAAATATTCAATACATCTACCCTTCAAATTAATATGTATATATATACTTTGTAGCTCAAGGTTACACAAATTGCATAAAATAAAATCTTTTAGAACCAAAAGTCCATCGATGATCCAATTATTTCACAGTCGATTTGATAACATGAGTTGTAGAAATCTTATTTTACTATTAATCCCGTTTTTAACTTTCTAAATTATATTATGATTGTGGCTCATCATGGATCCCTGTCACCATGGATCCAGGTAATATTCTCTCCTACATTTATCATATATGTGTTTTGCTTTATTATGGCTTCGTATCGTTTATGTATTACTACTTCATCTGTGTCACTGCTGGAATTACAGCTCAGCACCAATCCCTGCTTTATTCTTCTTTAACTTGAAAAGATATTAATTTGACAAAGTCTATAATTATATTTCAACATTATTTTGTCGAACCAGGTTGAAATGGGGCCCGTTCGTTGATTGTTCAGTTTGTCAAAATAATCTTAAACCTTTTAGACACATCTATTTATAAAGATCACACACGCACAGCTGATCGCACCTTTGAAATTTGGTAATAGATAAAGTGGGAAAGAAAGAAAAAAAATTGCATTCTACAGCTGTTTCGTCCTTCAAAGTAACCAAGGTTCGTACTACTAAAGACAGATACTGGACGTTACAACTTACGCTGATATAACTAGGCATGCCTTCAATGCTCAGACCTATCATTGTCGAACGGTGATATACTTGCATGCAATGAGCCTCCCATGCGGGCCCGAACATTGAGAACCAGATCCAGTAACCCACGTTAAAACACGAGAACAACGCAACACGAAAACTTAAACTCCAGCGCACTTTGCTAATAATTATCACACCTGACACCTTCTAGCATATATATTTTACTTCCATATAAAAACTGTTACGAAATCGTCATCTTACTCTATTCTTATATGAAAGAATCGCCTGCATTGAGGTAAAAGAAATCAATATGAATGAAAACAATGAATCGAAAAATCAATGTCAAATATATAATGTATACTGTATATGTTGATATATAAAAATGCAGATTCGCTTTGCCTTATATTGTTTGCGACATAGCAACCTGTTTTACCAGTAAACTTCATGAACGTTGCCATTTAAGTAGTGTAGTAAAACGCTTTCCAGCCTCCCGATGCCTATTATTACGCCTTGTGTAGTTATTCTCGTATAGTAGCTGCTATCCTAGTTTATGCATGTGTTGTATGTTTATTTCTATTGTACTCGGCATGCCATCAAGGCATTGCAGATCTGCTATTGATAATCATCCTTGCTCTATATGTTTACATAATGGTTTTAGGATTCGAATCAGCAGAATGATTGACCATCAATTCTAAAAGTTATTTCATTGAACATAACCGAGACTTGGTAAGGAAAAAGTGAGCAAGAGAAAACACGAAACCATTGTTGGTCCTATTGATGCGTTATTGAGCGCAAAAAATGTTAAATGGCAATTTCTGTAAACCTTTAACTATGAGTATATTCTAAATATAGACATACTGTTATATTGTGTGTCTAAAGGGGAACTCCCGTATTCGTGAACGTCACAAAAACCTGGCTCATGCTTCAGGTGCCAATAACAATGGTAATGTGTGTAACTTAATCCAGAGGCCTTTGTACAGGCTTTGGAATCCCTTTAATGCTTTTTGAAGTCTCACAATACACACATGTGTCCACATGCGACTACTTGTTATGGTTATGTGTACATAGATACAACAAGGGGCCCTCACGGGAGAACTGTTGATTTACTATAGCTCAGTTACCTAGACAATTGTGCTGTCGTTTGTCTTTAATTATACGGAGATATTCTTTCTGCTGTAGTAGTGACATTGCAGCATAATTGAACTAAATTGGTCTAAAACGACAACATTTTGATGTTACAGTGATTTAAACCCACACGAAGACCCCCGAAACTTTGAGTTAGACATAATGATCGCTTACTAATTTATCATGGAGGCGGAAACTGCGACCATGTGGTTACGAAAAGCAGTGTTTTGGAGTTTGCTTGGAATTATTCAATTCATAGGTAAAATCTACGTTATATTACTTATTTCTTTATTGAATTTACCTTCTGTTAAATTAAGTGAGATCATTATGACTTGGTGTATACATTCTGTGTACCTGTGTAAATGCTAGTCAATCAAAATTCAATGTAAGGCAGTACATATATATTTCGTAAGTATAATAGTCTACCTATATTAGCAGATATAAGCGTACCTCTCGATCTGGTAGTATACCTTTCTACCCAAGTCTAGTATATTTAAACATACCTTTATTAGTTTTAAAAGTGAGCATTATTATATAAGTGTATATATATATTTATTGCATACGACAGGTATCTCAGTCCGGTAGATATACTTTGGTAGTATAATACACTTCTGTATGTTGATAGTGACATATGTATAAGCGTAGCTCTCGATCTGGTAGTATACCTTTCTTCCCAAGTCTAGTATATGTATATATACCTCTATTAGTATACTATGTGAACATTATTATATAAGTGTATATCTGTATTTATTTCATACGACAGGTATATCAGTCCGGTAGATATTCACTATGTGAAACTAACTACAGAAGTATATATCCGATGATATATATAACCTACGACAATTACTCCTTGTAGTATGTGTTTCTTAACATACAGATGTAGTCCAGCGGATGTGTAGGTATCACTCAACCATCAGGATAAGGTCTAGCATACACCTGTAGTCCAGCGGATGTGTAGGTATCACTCAACCATCAGGATAAGGTCTATCATACACCTTTAGACCAGCGGGTGTGTAGGTACCTATGTGAAGCCTTAGAACGTCGATATAAAACAAAAACAAAGTTAACATTTTACTGCACCATGTGGCGGAGAAACAAAAGACTACAGATCCTTATCTAAGGAGTTGCGAAATATGAGTAGAAAATAACACAAGTGGAACACCCTGTATACCTTTAAATATTAACAGGGTTTGGCTGCAACACATAATATTCTAAAGCTAGTATTTCATGTACACTATGCCAGAATATATTCAGCTGCCACTGAAAATTTGCATGTATAATCATTTACTTTGTTATGGAGACAATGTGGTTAGACAAAAGCTTTATACAAAGTATTGCGACAAAAACTTTACACAAAGTAGTACAACAAAAGCTTTATACAAAGTGGTACGACAAACGCTTTATACAAAGTGGTACGACAAACGCTTTATACAAAGTGGTTAGACCATAGCATTATACAAAGAAGTACGACAAAAACTTTATACAAATTGTGGTACAACAAAAGCTTTGTACAAAGTGATACGACAAAAACTTTATACAAAGTGGTACGACCATAGCTTTATACAAAGTGGTAAGACAATAGCTTTACACAAAGTCGTACGACAAATGCTTTATATAAAGTAGTTCAACAAAAGCTGTATACAAAGTGGTACGACAAAAGCTTTATACAAAGTGATAAGACAAAAACTTTATACAAAGTGGTACGACAAAAACTTTATACATAGTGGTACGACCATAGCTTTACACAAAGCGGTACGACAAATGCTTTATATAAAGTAATACAACAAAAACGTTATATACAAAGTGGTACGACAAAAACTTTATACAAAGTACTGCGACAAAAGCTTTATACAAAGTGGTAAGACAAAAACTTTATACAAAGTGGTACGACAAAAACTGTAAACAGTGTGGTACAACAAAAACTTTATATAAAGTGTTACGACAAAAGATATATACAAAATTGGAACTACAAAAGCTTTATGTCTCTCTCTATCACAACACACCGTTATATACTTACGTTGCATGACATAAGCTTTATACAAAGTGGCACGACAAAAGTTTTATACAAAGTGGTACGACTAAAGCTTTATACAATGTGGTACGACAAAAGCTTTATACAAAGTGGTACGACAAAAACTTTACACAAAGTGGTACGACAAATGCTTTATATAAAGTAGTTCAACAAAAGCTGTATACAAAGTGGTACGACAAAAGCTTTATACAAAGTGGTACGACCAAAACTTTATACAAAGTAGTACGACAAAAACTTTATACAAAGTGGTACGACCATAGCTTTACACAAAGCGGTACGACAAATGCTTTATATAAAGGAATACAACAAAAACTTTATACAAAGTGGTACGACAAAAACTGTAAACAGTGTGGTACAACAAAAACTTTATATAAAGTGTTACGACAAAAGATATATACAAAATTGGAACTACAAAAGCTTTATGTCTCTCTCTATCACAACACACCGTTATATACTTACGTTGCATGACATAAGCTTTATACAAAGTGGCACGACAAAAGTTTTATACAAAGTGGTACGACTAAAGCTTTATACAATGTGGTACGACAAAAGCTTTATACAAAGTGGTACGACCAAAACTTTATACAAAGTAGTACGACAAAAACTTTATACAAAGTGGTACGACAAAAACTTTATACATAGTGGTACGACCATAGCTTTACACAAAGCGGTACGACAAATGCTTTATATAAAGTAATACAACAAAAACTTTATATACAAAGTGGTACGACAAAAACTTTATACAAAGTGGTACGACCATAGCTTCATACAAAGTGGTACGACAAAAACTTTATACAAAGTACTACGACAAAAGCTTTATACAAAGTGGTACGACAAAAACTTTATACAAAGTGGTACGACAAAAACTGTAAACAGTGTGGTACAACAAAAACTTTATATAAAGTGTTACGACAAAAGATATATACAAAATTGGAACTACAAAAGCTTTATGTCTCTCTCTATCACAACACACCGTTATATACTTACGTTGCATGACATAAGCTTTATACAAAGTGGCACGACAAAAGTTTTATACAAAGTGGCACGACTAAAGCTTTATACAATGTGGTACGACAAAAGCTTTATACAAAGTGGTACGACCATAGCTTTACACAAAGCGGTACGACAAATGCTTTATATAAAGGAATACAACAAAAACTTTATACAAAGTGGTACGACAAAAACTTTATACAAAGTGATACGACCATAGCTTTATATAAAGTGGTACGACAAAAACTTTATACAAAGTGGTACGACCATAGCTTTATACAAAGTGGTAAGACAATAGCTTTACACAAAGTGGTACGACAAATGCTTTATATAAAGTAGTTCAACAAAAGCTGTATACAAAGTGGTACGACAAAAGCTTTATACAAAGTGGTACGACAAAAACTTTATACAAAGTACTACGACAAAAGCTTTATACAAAGTGGTACGACAAAAACTTTATACAAAGTGGTACGACAAAAGCTTTATACAAAGTGATAAGACAAAAACTTTATACAAAGTGGTACGACAAAAACTGTAAACAGTGTGGTACAACAAAAACTTTATATAAAGTGTTACGACAAAAGATATATACAAAATTGGAACGACAAAAGCTTTTATGTCTCTCTCTATCACAACACACCGTTATATACTTACGTTGCATGACATAAGCTTTATACAAAGTGGCACGACAAAAGTTTTATACAAAGTGGTACGACTAAAGCTTTATACAATGTGGTACGACAAAAGCTTTATACAAAGTGGTACGACCATAGCTTTATACAAAGTGGTACGACAAAAGCTTTACACAAAGTGGTACGACCAAAGCTTTATACAAAGTGGTACGACCATAGCTTTATACCAAGTGGTACGACAAAAGCTTTATACAAAGTGGTACGACAAAAACTTTACACAAAGTGGTACGACAAATGCTTTATATAAAGTAGTACAACAAAAGCTTTATACAAAGTGGTACGACAAAAGCTTTATACAAAGTGGTACGACAAAAACTTTACACAAAGTGGTACGACCATAGCTTTATACAAAGTGGTACGACAAAAACTTTATACAAAGTAGTACGACCAAAGCTTTATACAAAGTGGTTCGACAAAAACTTTATACAAAGTGGTACGACCATAGCTTTATACAAAGTGGTACGACAAAAACTTTATACAAAGTGGTACGACCATAGCTTTATACAAAGTGGTACGACAAAAACTTTATACAAAGTGGTACGACCATAGCTTTATACAAAGTGGTACGACAAAAACTTTATACAAAGTGGTACGACCATAGCTTTATACAAAGTGGTACGACAAAAACTTTATACAAAGTGGTACGACCATAGCTTTATACAAAGTGGTACGACAAAAACTTTATACAAAGTGGTACGACCAAAGCTTTATACAAAGTGGTACGACAAAAACTTTATACAAAGTGGTACGACCATAGCTTTATACAAAGTGGTACGACAAAAACTTTATACAAAGTGGTACGACAAAAGCTTTATACAAAGTGGTACGACAAAAACTTTATACAAAGTGGTACGACAAAAACTTTATACAAAGTGGTACGACAAAAGCTTTATACAAAGTGATAAGACAAAAACTTTATACAAAGTGGTACGACAAAAGTTGTATACACAATTGGAACGACTGAAGCTTTATGTCTCTCACTATCACAACACACCGTTATAAACTTACGTTGCATGACATAAGCTTCATACAAAGTGGTACGACAAACATGTTGTGTCACTTTTCTATCACTGTAGCCTTAACACGATCAAATAATTGTACCACTTTGTTTGATGTACTCTAACAGTCATATTATATTGTTTTCTTATTGTCCATTGTAACACCAGAAGAGGTATGTTACAGACGTGGGTGAAGCGGCGTACCGGAGCGGTTACAGGAGCTACAGAAGTTACAGGAGTGGTTACAGTAGCTACAGGAGTTATAGAACCTACAACTCCTACTACCGGAGTTACTACTACGGGTACTACGATGCTGGGTCTGGAGGTAACATGTAAGTATATGTATGTACCTGGGACCTTATATAGACTTAGCCAGCAATATCAGTGAAGGGATTGTGATATTATCCTATCCTTTGTTCTTCATTTTATTTCAAGTATGGATGTACTGGTTTAATTTTTAAAAGATATAGACAATGTATAGTACCCGTAGCCCTAGCCCTTACCATAAACTCTACCAAGAAAAGAGATATTATCTCTATGTGCATTAAGAACCTACATTATTTGATGATGTTTAAATCGACAGAACATTACATTTGCCCGACGTCATCCAAAAAATGCCTACGCTTCCGGTTCCGCTTCTGAGCTCATATCCCATGATCCTGTTATTCTGAACTGGAATGTTGTCCATCTATGTTGAGCTTATTTTTCTTTTAGTTTGTTTTTGTATCAGTCCCAATGATTGGTATTGTTTCTCCCTATAGGACAGCCGCCATTGTAGGAGGAGTGATCGGAGGCGTGTTCCTGATAGCACTCGTGTTCTTCGTCATCTTCCTCCGGTGTAAATATGTGTCATCTTACCGTCGTACGTCCCCGGTCGTCGTCGTTACTGAACAGCCAGTGATAATCCGCAAACGTGGTAAGGCGTAACTCAACCTGGTTAAATAAATATCATCTCACAGAAATCGGTCTATGACGCCATGATGGATGTTATTCATATATCCCGTGGTAGGGTGATAGGCAAATTGGTTAACCTGAAGGTCATACTTATAAAAGATATACAGCAATCTAGATCTGTTGTTTGACAAAATTAGGGCACTGTAATCTAATTTTCAGAATTTGACCTGCATTATTTGAAATTGTTATCGGAATCGGAAATTCATTAACAAAGCTCTGTACATGTTGTTTCACAAAATCAGGTCAGTGTGACCTATTTTTCAGAATTTGATCCGCATTACAAAAAATGAAATCGGGTTTAGAAATGAATTCAAAACTGTTCTTTGTTCTATTTTGCTCCCGTGACTTACTTTCAAAGTATAAAAAACAACGAAAAATAAACTAAAATGTATCACCACAATCTTCATTGATTGGAGTGTATACTTCTGCATGGTTCTCTTTTCGGCGGATCTATTTTGAGCGATATAAGATTTTTTGAGCACGCTGTTCTGTGAGATAATCAGTTCCGAGGTACTCTAAACGATTCAGGGACAATTTAAAATAGATGAGGTATATCACCTGGTCGTGGCTTTATATAATCTACGGATATATGAATTGATCGAAATTTTTCTTCATAAAAAAAACACACAATCAATTCTTACATTTTAGAGGCGAAATCCAAACCAGAAAAAGTCATAGTTCCACGAAAGAAAAAAACAGGGCCCCCACTTCCTCTGACTCCACCAGGACATTCGGCTGGACCTGAACCTGGTCAACATCGACCACCAAGCGCGCCCCCTGCCTACGATTCTGTGTACCCCCCGTCAAAGAGCGAGGTGGGAACAGGAGTGTATCCGCCCCCACAACTTGATGAAGTACCGAACGCCTTTGTGTATAAACCACCATTTTAGTCAATTTCTAACATTGTTAGCATGGCATACGACACTTGATTATGTAAGCTGTTTATTATGTGTATAACACTACTGTGTCTCTGTCGTCATGGGACAAAGATGGTTTAAACTTTTGAAAATTGACCAACCCCCATTTCACACATACCGTAAATTACCACAAATAAACACAGCAGGTCTGTAGCCCAGGGCCCACTTTTATAAAACATCTCAACTCTTAAGATTTTCTCAAGTCTAAGATTTCCCATAGACAATACATTGCTATTTTCCTTAACTTTGAGATGTTTTATACAAGCAGGCCCTGCAAGTAAGCCTGTTGCTGCAGATTGAGATTATGTTGCTGCATTATTTTCACCATCAGTCGCTAATTATAAGTGATTAACAAAATTGGTACCGCTCTTACCTTAATTACGGTAAGTCGCTGTAGGTTAGCTTTTATATAATGATTAACAGAATTGGTACCGCTCTTACCTTAATTACGGTAAGTCGCTGTAGGTTAGATTTTATATAGTAATTACCGCTCTTACCTTAATTACGGTAAGTCGCTGTAGGTTAGATTATATATAGTAATTACCGCTCTTACCTTAATTACGGTAAGTCGCTGTAGGTTTTATAAATAGCATTTATTATGTATACACGTTATGTCAGAATCTTTAGATATTATAACAGACAATGATATTCTGTTTATCTCTAAATATTTTATCTATAGCAGATGACTGTTTCTATCTTACTGATGTGTAAAGTTTAACGCCAACCTGGTATTACATTTTTCACTTGCTATACAAAAATCCTTATAAAAGTTGTAAAACGTAGACATTAAAACCACTGCTTCTCAAAATCAGTTTGAGCGAGGCCCGTCAAGAGTATAAATGGCTAAGATTGCTAGATATGGCTTGTTTGTCGGATCTGTAACTTCTCAGGAATACTAAATAATTATAAATGTGTTTTAGTAAGACAGAATTCGATTGTGTTCATGTTTGATAGAAATTTACCAGAAATACAAATAAAACCTGTATGACTGACAACCCTGACATGATATCGGTACCCAGTTATCGTTATAACTTATAGTGTATGACTGACAACCCTGACATGATATCAGTACCCAATTATCGTTATAACTATAGTGTGTGACTGACAACCCTGACATGATATCAGTACCCAATTATCGTTATAACTATAGTGTATGACTGACAACCCTGACATGATATCGATACCCAATTATCGTTATAACTATAGTGTGTTACTCACAACCCTGACATGATATCGGTACCCAATTATCGTTATAAATATAGTGTAAGACTGACAATCCTGACATGATATCGGTACTCAATTATCGTTATAACTATAGTGTGTGACTGACAACCCTGACATGGTATCGGTACCCAATTATCGTTATAACTATAATGTGTGACTGACAACCCTGACATGATATCAGTACTCAATTATCGTTATAACTATAGTGTGTGACTCACAACCCTGACATGATATAAGTACCCAATTATCGTTATAACTATAGTGTGTTACTGACACCCCTGACATGATATCGGTACGTGTGTGACTGACAACCCTGACATGATATCAGTACTCAATTATCGTTATAACTATAGTGTGTGACTCACAACCCTTCCATGATATCTGTACCCAATTATCGTTATAACTATAGTGTCGTTAGTTGTATGATACGGACAACCTGACATGATATCGGTACCCAATTATCGTTATAACTAAAGTGTATGACTGACAACCCTGACATGATATCAGTACTCAATTATCGTTATAACTATAGTGTGTGACTGACGACCCTGACATGATATCGGTACCCAATTATCGTTATAAATATAGGGTAAGACTGACAATCCTGACATGATATCGGTACTCAATTATCGTTATAACTATAGTGTGTGACTGAAAACCCTGACATGATATCGGTACCCAATTATCGTTATAAATATAGTGTGAGACTGACAATCCTGACATGATATCGGTACTCAATTATCGTTATAACTATAGTGTGTGACTGACCACCCTGACATGATATCGGTACCCAATTATCCTTATAACTATAGTGTCGTTAGTTGTATGATACTGACAACCTGACATGATATCGGTACCCAACTATCGTTCTAACTATAGTGTATGACTGACAACCCTGACATGATATCAGTACTCAATTATCGTTATAACTATAGTGTGTGACTCACAACCCTGACATGATATCTGTACCCAATTATCGTTATAACTATAGTGTATGCCTGACAACCCTGACATGATATCGGTACCCAGTTATCGTTATAACTTATAGTGTATGACTGACAACCCTGACATGATATCAGTACTCAATTATCGTTATAACTATAGTGTGTGACTAACAACCCTGACATGATATAAGTACCCAATTATCGTTATAACTATAGTGTATGACTGACAACTTGGCATGATATCGGTACCCAATTATCGTTATAAATATAGGGTAAGACTGACAATCCTGACATGATATCGGTACTCAATTATCGTTATAACTATAGTGTGTGACTGACAACCCTTACATGATATCGGTACCCAATTATCGTTATAAATATAGTGTAAGGCTGACAATCCTGACATGATATCGGTACTCAATTATCGTTATAACTATAGTGTGTGACTGACATCCCTGACATGATATCGGTACCCAATTATCCTTATAACTATAGTGTCGTTAGTTGTATGATACTGACAACCTGACATGATATCGGTACCCAACTATCGTTCTAACTATAGTGTATGACTGACAACCCTGACATGATATCGATACCCAATTATCGTTATAACTAAAGTGTATGACTGACAACCCTGACATGATATCAGTACTCAATTATCGTTATAACTATAGTGTGTGACTCACAACCCTTCCATGATATCTGTACCCAATTATCGTTATAACTATAGTGTCGTTAGTTGTATGATACTGACAACCTGACATGATATCGGTACCCAATTATCGTTATAACTTTAGTGTATGACTGACAACCCTGACATGATATCGATACCCAATTATCGTTATAACTAAAGTGTATGACTGACAACCCTGACATGATATCGGGACCCAATTATCGTTATAACTATAGTGTATGCCTGACAACCCTGACATGATATCGGTACCCAGTTATCGTTATAACTTATAGTGTATGACTGACAACCCTGACATGATATCGGTACCCAATTATCGTTATAACTATAGTGTCGTTAGTTGTATGATTTAAAATGACAAAAGAGCAATTCTAAACATAATTCAACTGTTTATACCCAGATTATGACATTTCGAGGACAAATGAGTACTAGTCTATATGTATCTGTTATAAGCTATTGTAACAAATGAGTAACAGTATATGTATCTGCTATACCTATTGTGATAAATGAGACCAGTATATTATCTGCTATACCTATTGTGATAAATGAGTAACAGTAATTGTATCTGCTATACCTATTGTGACAAATGAGTAACAGTATATGTATCTGCTATAGCTATTGTGACAAATTAGTAACAGTATATGTATCTGCTATACCTATTGTGGTAAATGAGTAACAGTATATGTATCTGCTATACCTATTGTGATAAATGAGTAACAGTATATGTATCTGATATACCTATTGTGATAAATGAGTAACAGTACATGTATCTGCTATACCTATTGTGATAAATGAGTAACAGTATATGTATCTGCTATACCTATTGTGACAAATGAGTAACAGCAATTGTATCTGCTATACCTATTGTGATAAATGAGTAACAGTATATGTATCTGCTATACCTATTGTGATACAAGACTACTAGTACACGTATCTGCTATAACTATTGTGGTAAATGAGTAACTGTATATGTATCTGCTATACCTATTGTGATACAAGACTACTAGTACATGTATCTGCTATAACTATTGTGGTAAATGAGTAACAGTATATGTATCTGCTATACCTATTGTGGTAAAAGACTACTAGTACACGTATCTGCTATAACTATTGTGGTAAATGAGTAACGGTATATGTATCTGCTATACCTATTGTGATACAAGACTACTAGTACACGTATCTGCTATAACTATTGTGGTAAATGAGTAACAGTATATGTATCTGCTATACCTATTGTGATACAAGACTACTAGTACACGTATCTGCTATAACTATTGTGGTAAATGAGTAACAGTATATGTATCTGCTATACCTATTGTGATACAAGACTACTAGTACACGTATCTGCTATAACTATTGTGGTAAATGAGTAACTGTATATGTATCTGCTATACCTATTGTGATACAAGACTACTAGTACATGTATCTGCTATAACTATTGTGGTAAATGAGTATATATTCGAGCCACTATCTGACTGTGATAATGACTGGAGCTTAAGATTGTAGGGAAGTTATCGCGGTGTGAAACACTCTCTTCGTCAATCCGAATGTAATATCGGTTACGTATAAATGTCTGTTTATTTGTGTTTGTGTGGAGATAACAATTGTCGTCGGTTTAATTTAGTATGCATTATATCACAATTACAAATGTCTATGTATGTGCGTATTCATTTCGCACTGTTTCATGGACTGGAAATGAAATAATTTCTACAACTGGAAATGGCCACTTTAACTATACCTTTGAGCATTACCTGTTGATATGATTGTCTATTATATATACATTTACTTCAGTATTAAACTATTGTTTTATGTCGACATCTATTTATTAACATAGTGCCGGTTGTACGTACGGAACAATTGTATTGTTTCGTAGTCAGAGTTTATATATGATCATAGACAAACGTGTAAACTTTAACAATTGTAAAATAAACTATTATAAAAACATATTTTGGGATTGTTTTTTATGTTTTAATCACGAGTAATGTATCTTTGATCTGAGATGCGCTATCACATACATTATATAATGTTGTGACATACATTACGATGTGTGTGTGCGTGCGTGTGTGTGTGTGTGTGTGTGTGTGTGTGTGTGTGTGTGTGTGTGTGTGTGTGTGTGTGTGTGTGTGTGTGTGTGTGTGTG
>NW_018406512.1:1044142-1104673 GCF_002113885.1 Mizuhopecten yessoensis | reverse complement strand
TGTGTGTGTGTGTGTGAGCGTGGGTGGGTGGGTGTGAGTGTGTGTGTGTGGTTGTGTGGGTGTGGGTGTGTGTGTGTGTGTGTGAGAGAGAGAGAGAGAGAGAGAGAGAGAGAGAGAGAGAGAGAGAGAGAGAGTGTGAGTGTGTGTGTGTGTGTGTGTGTGTGTGCGTGTGTGCGTGTGTTTTGAAATACCGCTTATGACAATAGTATTGAAGTTGATATTGACTTGCTGGTATTTCATATCATCCTTAGTTCTGTGCTAAAAAGGTGTTTCCTAGAGTAAATATTCAATGTATATGTGCTTTATTTGCATGTATTTGTAAAATGTTACTTCACTTCACTTCGAACACTAAGTCTTGTTAGATTGGTCAAGCAAAAACAACAAGTGCCAGTATCAATTCAGTCTAAAAATGTATTTTTAACACAGTCACCTGACGCGTATAAGCTAAACGATACAAGTTAGTGCAGTTTGTATACTTTTGCTCTTGTACGAAAGGTTCCTGTGTTCTAAGTTACATTTAGACACTTCTGGAGTCCTCGTAATACACTAAAATTTGCCATAGCTTTACACAAGTAACCTGTTTTATAAAGTTATGCTAAGCAATCTACAATATCAACGACATTTATACATGTGAAATATATGCTTTTTAATAGTTTTCAATGATGAGATGCATATATATACTATTGTTTTTTTTCCTAATAAACCTCTTCACTTGTTAAACTGAACGGTGACAATTATGCCGATTTAGTAACGTTTTACGTTTCTATTGCATTTGGTTTCTATTTATCCAAATGGGGCAAATCTGCTTGATAAATCGACTTATATTTTTCTTAATAATGGCCGAAATACTAGTTGTTATGGAATGTAAAGCGAGTAGATCTACAGAAGCAGTGTTCTACACCTGATCTCTCGATACACGGAACGGGAGCAGGCCGCTCAAATTTATCGGAAAGGGTGAGTGGAAGTGTTTGGAAAATTTACCCAGACAATGGTCTTTATTTCAATTAAATTCGAACATTACTTCAAACACTGATCATTAGTGTACAAATCTATGACATTTTGAATCCAAATGACATCGTTGAAGGTATTTGGTTAGTCATTGAACTTTTTACACTGTATATTATCTATAAAGTGTTTTCTGCGCTTTCTTTAACTATTTGACACAGTAAGTAATGATTAGTGACGTCTATTGAAGACATATGTGAGTGTAAGATTTCATTAACTCGCGCAAATGCTGTTTTTTATGATATGGTTTGTCAATTTTTGGTACAAAAAACACGATATCTAGTGCCAAATAATCATACAGAAACTATAGCTGCAGGAACCGTAGCTTTTCGGTCCGATCATTATTTATTATTATTATTATTATTGGGCCGATAATAAAAAAAAAAAAAAGATAAAAAAAAAATCGACCGGTAAGTTTTTTGGGGAAGTGATCGGATCTAGAAGCTACGGTTCCCGCGGCTAATAGAACCTATTGTTCTTTTTGTCCGTTTATCTGTGTGCATAACTTGTGCCTAACGTTTTTTTGGTCGTGTGCTTTCTTGTGCTACTTTTAAATCAACAACCTTAAAACTTAATATTAACATAATTATTAAATAATTATATACGTCTCTGATATTACTGCATAATGTTTGATATGGTGAACCAATTCAATATTTCTGATTTTAAAACGACTTTAAACAATCAAATCAGAGACGTTTATGTAATGGATACGTCTCTGTTAAAAATCTGTATTGTGTTTTAGTAGGTCTTCATACATCATATTTTTAGAGGTAACCATCCGAGATAATTCGATAGTAAGTTTTATGGTTGTTATTAAGAAACCTCCAGAGAGTCTCCAAATAATCAATCAGATTATTTATTATTCGTACCTCCAATACTGGAGAGTTCCGCGTTAGCGGAATATTGCACCACTGTGTAATGAGAATATCTCGGCTAAAATCTACAAACATCGCGGAAATGTGATATATTCACTTGTCATTACTGAAACACTTATTTAGATAAGGTATCCAACAAACTTTTCCACGATGTATGGACAAGATGAAGGTAACATAAACCAGAAAATATTCATAAAATAAAACCTTTGTTTACCTTTTAAAATTCAAAAATGGCGCTTTTGCGGTTTCCGGAACCAGATATCTTTAGCACTGCTAATATGTATATATAACAATTATTTCCGTACTATGTTAACTAATTTAAACAATTAGATAGTATTTAAAGACAGTCCACCCGTTGTCAAATGCAAAAATTAAATAAAATTTGCGAAAAACCATAAAATACCCTACCAGTGCAGTAGTGTTGAAGTTTCATTTTGAAACGCATCAGTCAGTTGATTTCTCATGATCCAAACTGGTTGCCTGAGAGTAATACGTTTGAAAAATTTCGCACTTGACATCAGTTAGCTTTTCTTTAGGCATACGGCGAAGCATATACAATCTATATGTGATACTCCATAGACTGAGAGACGAGAATGGCTATCATGAATATGGGATACATATAATGATTAGTGTATCTGTATGTATAATTGTATACGAAACGTGATATTTATACACACACATACATATGATTGTGGGTTTGAACACCTTGACTTGAGTGAGTCCAAACCAGCAATGTTACTCCAAACTACCCAGTATGCTGCTCAGCAGAATGATTAAAAGGGAAATTACCTCAAGCTAAAATGAGACTATAATAATAATACTTTATTTACCGCCGGTACAATTTTTAACAACCAAACATCAGCTTTGTAGAGCTCTTATTACGACGCAGCTAAGTGAACAAATGGTGTTTTCGTGGTGGAGGAAAACCCATGTGGGAAAACCACCGTGCCATCGGAGGGATAACAATTAACCCTATCCGACATCACTCTCTTTTTTCCGCCACCGCTGGGTATCGAACTGGAATTCTTGGGAGAGCAAGTGGTCTGAAGCTTGCACTTGATTGCACACAGTAGTACAATCAGGTTGGGGAAAACTGCAACTTGCGTATATTACGCAAACTTGCCTATAATACGGCAGTTGGAGTATGGATTTGTTACTTGTATTGAACAAATATAATATTTTATACCAACCCTAACACTTATTTGTAAAAAAGGGTTTATTGAAAAAAACTTACTAGAGTTAGTACATTGTTGACATCGCAAATGTCCCCAGGCTTGATCGGTTGTTTTCTATACTATTATAAAAAACCAATATCTGCTGTAAAAATAGAGTGATTGGCTAGTAGGATTTTTCAAAATCTGCCTTTTGGCTTAAATTTCTGTAGAAATTACCCTTGGCAACAGTGGAAAAAAAGAGCGTTTACTTTATGCACAAAATACTGATATGCTAAATGATTTTGTGATGTAATGTTGACTATACATATCATAGTTAATTTGAAATCATAACTTTCACCATTGCAGAGATGGAGGACGAGACTGATGATATCACTCCCGATCTCTGGCAGGAAGCTTGCTGGATTGTCATCAGCTCATATTTTGATGAGAAGGGATTGGTAAGGCAACAGCTGGATTCCTTTGATGAGTTCATCCAGATGTCTGTACAGCGTATTGTGGAAGACTCGCCGCAGATAGACCTACAGGCTGAGGCACAGCACACGTCAGGCACTATAGAAACCCCTGTAAGTTGGTTACCATAGAAACTTGTAACTCAAGTACTATAGAAACCACTTTAAGTTGGTTACCATAGAAACCCACTCAAGTTAGGCACCGTAGAAACCCCTGTAAACCAGGTACCAATGGAATACCTCTGATTCAGTTACCAGAAACCCCTGAAGTGGGGCACCATGAAAACCCCTATAAGTCATGATCAGGTATTATAGAAATACTTGTAATTCAGGAACCATATAGAAATCCCAGAAGTGGGGCACCACAGAAACACTTGAAGTCCAGCACCATAGAAAACTCTTAAGTGAGGTACATGTACCAGATAAACCCCTATAAATCATCAATGTTATTCACATCACATTTACCTTCATGTCTTCATCCTAAAAACTTTCTGGCACTAGTTGATTCTGAAAAGTTTAGTTGGCATGGTATTTTTTCAGAAATCTTCATAAGACTATGACTTGGTATTTAGTAGATGTGCCACAAGAACCTCCTTGGCTGGACAATGAGTTCTATGAAAAAGTAGTAAATAAGAAGATTTTAAGTTTTCATGTAACAGGATTATTAATTAAGGTATGTTTCACATTTCAAAGGTTGTGCTCTAGTTTTATCATCCAAAAGCAAATACCTTTATTTATATTATATATTATATTATACTATATTATTGTCTTTTTTTCTTTCCTTTTAGCCAAGATATCTTCTAAAGTTTGAACAGATTTATTTATCAAAGCCAACTCATTGGGAAAAAGATGGTGCGCCAAGTCCCATGATGCCTAATGAAGCGAGACTCCGAAATCTAACGTATGTGGCTGCAATAGCTTTAATCTGGAAATTTTGAAAAAGTTTTGCATGGTTTTTTCTTCACATGTATGAAAAATATTCATGTATTTATTACAATTCATAAATATTTTACTAATATGTGAAATCTTCTTTATTTAAATTTCTATTATCTGATTACAGAAGAATAAAATCAAATTCCCTTTATTGAAATTGAAGATTTCTGTATGAAATTGGACTACCAGGGTTATTGTAAAAAAACCTTTCAATTCTATCAACAAAGTTTAATAGTCTTGATGAATGGGAATGACTAAAATCACTCTTCAAGATCAGTGATAGGATAGATTTAGTTGGGCTTTGAAAAACATTGATATTTTACTTGTTTTAATATGCAATGGAAACAAATATATTAATATAGATATTGGACCGTACAGCTATGATGAAACAGTTTCTGATTTCTCCATTTATACAGGTACTCTGCCCCTCTGTATGTGGACATCACTAAAACTGTGGTGAAGGAGGGGGAGGACCCCATTGAAACCACTCACCAAAAGACATTTATTGGGAAAATACCCATCATGTTACGTTCTACATACTGTTTACTGAGTGGGCTCACAGATCGTGATTTGACAGAGTTAAACGAATGTCCGCTCGATCCAGGAGGATATTTCATCATCAATGGATCAGAAAAAGTACTCATTGCTCAAGAGAAAATGGCAACAAACACAGGTATTTCAAAAAATGTGTACTAGCCAGTCATTACAAAAAATCAAACTCTCTTCTTGTATGCTGCAGTTCAATTTGTCATGAGTTTTAAAGAATATTCAGGGTTCGATAACAATGGTTCAGCTATCTAGAATCTGTTTGGGCTGCCTTGCTGTCCTAGATAGGCACACATATTTTGGGGTCTTTTGACTCCTTGCTTTCTATCAGCCTATGCCTGCCTGGCAGGATTACAACATTCTTGAGGGTTGAAAAAGTTTCCAGCAGTCCTGCAGGTTACCTGTAAAGTAAAGTTAGTATGAAGTTGAACTCTGGTATTTGAAATTATTATTTATAGAACATTAAAATTCCATATCTGACTGATATGGATCCCTGGAGCATGCAAAGTTTACTTGATTTGGATTTCTATTAAAATTGATCTCTTTATCTTTTCTTTTGCAGTGTATGTATTTCAACAGAAAGATTCAAAGTATGCTTTTAAGACAGAAATTCGGTCGTGTTTGGAGCATTCTTCTAGACCTACGAGTACACTGTGGGTGAACATGATGGCTAAAGGAGGAGGGGTAGGTCTACTTAATGCCAGGCTTGCATTGTTTTATTGAATATTTACCCAGTTCTCTTAAACGCTGCCATGATGAAGAGTACTTTTCAATGTTCTCACCAAGTTTTTGAACGGGTGGTTGATTTAAAAAAATAGCTGGTTGAATGTGACAAGTTCTAGTATCACAAATAGTCCATTTCCTGGAAAATAGCTGGCTCAAAGTTGAGAAAGTTGAGGCTGTTTTTGCCGGCAGCGGGCTTTTAACGAGAACACTGCTTTTTACATTTGTATAGCCTTTCAGAACCTCTCTGATGTTTCCCTTACTTCAACAGAGGAATCGACTGACAATTCAAAATATTACAGTAAAAGTTACTCTATTGGAAACACATTGCACATGAGCTTTTTACAGAAAAATAATTTTCACATGAAAATGCAGAACGTTTCAACTGTTTCATCTCTTTTTATGAATTGTTGCAGTTAGTTGTACTACTACTTAATTATAAAAGAAAAATGTGTTCAGAATGAAGGTGACTTAGGCTATCTCAAAGCTTTAAACTATTGTATGCTGTAAATACCAAACATTTTGTGTAATATTTATTGACGAGTAAATTCACACAGAGATGATAATAGATTCACATATCTCACGAATGTTGAGACATATTTAAACAGGGCAGAACAGAGCAAGTTAAAGGTATGTACAGATATATAATGGTTTGTGTTATACTGATGATTGTGTTATGTTTGGTAGGGAGCCAAGAAGAGTGCCATAGGACAGAGAATCATCGGTATTCTGCCGTACATTAAACAGGAGATTCCTATCATCATTGTGTTCCGAGCCCTGGGCTTTGTGTCAGACAGAGACATTCTGGAACACATTATCTACGACTTTGATGACCCAGAGATGATGGAAATGGTTTGTTGTTTTGTATTATAAACCGTGAACCTTTACAAATGTTAACTGTTATTTTTGAAAAAGCATTAAAAAGAATTTATGTGCAAATAAAGAACAGAATGTTTTTGTAAATATACTGTAGGCAATGCTATAACATTTGAAGCTGTTACAAATCATTGTGAATGAACTGTTGTGTATGTCTTTATTAAGTCACCTGTGACTGTTGTGTATGCCTTTATTAGGTCACCTGAGACTGTTGTGTATGCCTTTATTAGGTCACCTGAGACTGTTGTGTATGCCTTTATCAGGTCACCTGAGACTGTTGTGTATGTCTTTATTAGGTCACCTGAGACTGTTGTGTATGCCTTTATTAGGTCACCTGAGACTGTTGTGTATGCCTTTATTAGGTCACCTGAGACTGTTGTGTATGCCTTTATTAGGTCACCTGAGACTGTTGTGTACGCCTTTATTAGGTCACCTGAGACTGTTGTGTATGCCTTTATTAGGTCACCTGAGACTGTTGTGTATGCCTTTATTAGGTCACCTGAGACTGTTGTGTATGCCTTTATTAGGTCACCTGAGACTGTTGTGTACGCCTTTATTAGGTCACCTGAGACTGTTGTGTACATTTTTTTTATTTTTACTTTATTGGTAAAATCCTTTGTGCTGTTTATTGTACTTTCTGGGTAAAATTCTTTATTTCGTTTTCATTTCTTGGTAAAACTCTGTTTTGCTTTCGACTTTTAGGTGAAGCCCTCTCTTGATGAGGCATTTGTGATACAGGAGCGAAATGTGGCACTCAACTTCATAGGGTCTCGTGGTGCTCGGCCAGGTGTGACAAAGGAAAAGAGAATCAAATATGCACGGGAAATTCTGCAAAAAGAAATGTTACCTCACGTTGGTGTCAGTGACTTCTGTGAGACCAAGAAAGCTTACTTCCTGGGGTAAAAGTTCTTTTTAGATATCAATATATCGATGATAGTATTCTGTTGCATTTCAGATTTGCATGTGAAAAAGTGTATCAAGTAACCTGCTAATATGCCGGTAGACATGATGCAATGTATATTTTAGACATTTTAAAAGCTGTTTGGAAAAGAAGCGAGCCGCTTAGTAGCAAATGTATTTGGATCTTCAAGTTCGGTTCCATAGACCTAGGTCAGAAACAAAACAAAATTATATTACTGGTATAAGTTAAATTACAAGATCAGCACATACTGCAAGATACTCTGTACAAGTTATCGTTCCTGTTGCATAGGAGTTGCTGAGAAGCAGTCTCACAATTATCACAGTATTTGAACAAAATGTTAAACTTGGTAAAAAGTAATGTGAACAGTAATTTATAGCATTCCTGAACATGATAAAACATAAGTGTGTGATATTTGTGACATTGCATGATATCATGATTCATACTCAGGAATTTTGAAGTGCATGGGCTCTTTACATGAGGCTTCTATTTTTCCTTTGGTTGAAATTTTCTCTTTCATTATGCTGTGTATAATCAAGCACAAAATAGACTCAGTGGACAAAATAAGCCCTTTCTGAGAATTTGTCTACATGGAGGAACATTATACTATTGTACAAACATACAAAAGTTTTCATACAAATTGAGAAGCATTTTGTGAACCTGTGAAATGTTGAATCAAGGAAAAAAACTCATCTCAACCCGAAAGTTAATCCTACATTTCGTTATTCTTACACACCAGTTCCATTTAATTTTCATCAAAGCAGAATAATCCTAAGATGTTACAAATCTCAAATTCTAACTTTTCCGTATAAAATTTTAGGTACATGGTACATCGCCTGCTTCTGGCTGCCCTGGGTCGGCGTGAGGTGGACGACAGAGATCACTACGGCAACAAGAGACTTGACTTGGCTGGACCCCTACTTGCTTTCTTGTTCAGAGGGTAAGGTTTATATACATAACTGCTAAGGTGTGTTTGGGGGATCACTGCCTCTGTCAGTGTACATGCAAGGCTACAGTTGTCTAATATCTAGATCCACTTCATCTTATAGATGTTGAAAGTACAGTAATCTGAATAGATTAATTCAGAACCAAACATTTTGCTTGGTTTTATCGAGTTCAAAGTCCTAACAGAGAACTGACCGATTTGTGAATTACACAAAATCTGTTTACAAAGGTATACACACTAGTTAAAGGTCTTTTTTAGGCACATTTCTTGATTATATAACGTTGGGTATCCTCTCGTGTTCCTGAGTGTGTGCCAGTGACATTTAAATAGATAGGTCCAGTTAAGGTTGGGTTTTTAATGCAATTCAAGCCAATAATTCAATTTCATTTGGATGTGAAATCTTTGTGCTTTCAATAAGCTGATAAACACAAATAAACAAGAGATGCCTAGTATTTCTTTTGTTTTCATATTGTAGAATGTTCAGAAATCTAATGAAGGAGGTAAGAATGTACTCGCAGAAGTTCATCGACAGAGGGAAGGATTTCAACCTAGAGCTAGCAATCAAGACTCGAATCATTACAGACGGTCTCAAGTACTCTCTGGCTACAGGAAACTGGGGTGACCAAAAGAAGGCTCATCAGGCTAGGGCTGGAGTATCTCAGGTTAGTGGGTTACAACTAGAGCAAACTTACCTTTCTTAAGTCTACAGGATTTGATAGCTCCAGTCATGGAGAGGTCAATACCATTTGACATCCACAGTGGACAATGAGGTCTAGAGTTCTGGAGGGATCGACAGTCCCAATCAGCAGTTAGTTCAAAATGTTTAACTTGTGTTGAATCTTTAACCTGTTAAGTTTTTAAATCACTGTGCAGATATTGTTTATACCATGGCAAATTCTTAGTGGAATTATTGAAAATGTATGTTACAATACATGTGTGTGGAGAGTATTGTGCTGAACGTTGTATTTTTATTTCCAGGTGTTAAATAGACTGACATTTGTGTCAACCTTGTCACATTTGCGGAGACTGAACTCTCCCATCGGCCGAGACGGTAAATTGGCCCGTCCACGACAGCTACACAACACACAGTGGGGAATGGTGTGTCCTGCTGAAACTCCTGAGGTAAGAAAGCAATTATGAAGACATGTAATTGGACTGGATATGTAAAACCGGTAAAATTAGGAGGCTTAACTACTGTTTATTGTGAAAACACCGCATCTTACTTGAAACATCCTTGGTTCCCCATATCACCAGATTCATATACAAAAAAGTGTTATTACTGCCTTTGTGTTATAGCAGTTTTGCCAATCAACCCGTCTTGGTTCATCTGTGAATGTCTTTTCTTTACCCATTTCACTCATTATTTGGACAGGGAGGTGCTGTAGGCCTGGTGAAGAACCTTGCCCTGATGGCTTACATCTCTGTCGGCTCTCAGCCCTCACCCATCCTTGAGTTCTTGGAGGAGTGGAGTATGGAAAACCTGGAGGAGGTTGCCCCATCATCTATACAGGAGTAAGGAAACCATAAAGTCTTGTTATACTACCACCATTTGTCAAGTAATTTTTAAAACTTCATCATGATAAGGCTTGAGCAGGTGCCTCTGTAAAAACAATAGAAAGAAAAAAAAGACCTTGAAAATGTTTTAAGTTGGCCAGGGAGAAATTAAATGAAGGGCTTTATATTGAGGTTTGCAGGTAGAATTTTGATTTCTGAAAATGTCATCAAAGGTGACATTAATTCCATGGGTAACTTTGTTTTCAAAATTGTTTATATCTGGAAGAAACTGGAAATGTAGTACAGCTGTTAGATAAAACTGAGTCAAATTAAGAAAAGGATTTGGAATCTCGAGTTAACAACTACAGTAACCAGTAAATGTTTGATATGACTTTTTTTGTTGTTAGAACATTTCTTGTGTTGCATGTCAATACAGTTACTGGAAAATATTATTAACTTGAAATTATCTGCAATCTTATGTTGCAAAATAAATATTTGATACTGTAATTTGTAGTAGGAATATTTCACTTCATTATATACAGGGAATACCTCTTGTTAGTTTAACTTTACTTCATCATATATAACAGCAGATATTGATATAAAAGGCTGAATTAACATGTGGCAAATATGGATCTTCAAGTGAAGGGCAGAAATTTTTCGGGGAAAGTTTCCTTGGCATAGAATATCACTTTGTTTAGTTTTATCTCTATGAAACAAGTGTTGTATTGATTTACTTCTCTGTTTTAGTGCTACGAAAATATTTGTGAATGGTTGCTGGGTGGGGATACACAGAGATGCTGAGCACTTGATGAACACACTGAGAAAACTGCGCAGAGAGATGGACATCATTGTGTCCGAGGTAAGTTTGTCTTAGTGAATACTGGCTGTATAACGGGAAAGTTTCTCCCAGTCAAATATTAGCCCTTCGTAGTTGCCTAGTGTTTACTTGTCCTTCATATGGATGCTATTACTATAGATTGTATTTGTGTTCTAATATTTACTGTTATCATAAATTCAACCTCATTCGAAGAGGCAAAATGTGGTTGCTTGCTAGGGATATATGTGCAGGTCTAGTACAATACTGTTGGAGCAATACTTGATAGGAAAATTTCCATAATAGGAAAATATGTTAATGTATAAGTACAGGGTTATATAGACCTAATTGTGATCTGTCTATCATTCTATAAGTAATGGGTTATATAGACCTAATTGTGATGTGACTATCATTCTATTTCTATAAGTATAGGGTTATATAGACCTAACTGTGATGTGACTATCATTCTATAAGTACAGGGTTATATAGACCTAATTGTGATGTGTCTATCATTCTTCTCCTGTGGAGGGAACTGTTCTCCAACGATGTTGTCAGTGGAGGTATAGTGCCCAAGTTGACTGACTAAATAATCCTTGATAGATTTAGTATGTTACTTGGATGGAATGTTGTGTATGGGGACAGAAGAGCCCAGACTGAAAACAGCTAGCAATTATACTAACTGCAAAATTGAAGAACAATGTCTTATTATGTTGGCTATACTATCTGCAGTAAATTCTGTTGTTTATTTAGTTTATTTAATCACTGAATTAAAACCACTCCAGCTTCAATTTCAAACTTTATTTAGTTTATTTAATCACTGAATTAAAACCACTCCAGCTTCAATTTCAAACTTAGCTGCAATATTTGAAGACAAGAATGACAAAAAAACCTTGCAAGACTACATCACCTGTTCAAGGATAATAATAAGTTAGTGACCTCATTTGACATGACATTTCACCAAATAAAGTTTGATGTTAAAATAATGTCTATAGTAAAGAAAAACTTCCCGCAGTCGAGGGGTGATGGCAACTGGCCATAATACCCTTAACACGTCAAATCACTATTCTAGAAATTAATCTGTGATGTACATATTTTACAGGTGTCCATGATCAGAGATATCCGCGACAGAGAAATCCGGATTTATACAGATGCTGGAAGGATCTGTCGACCCTTACTTATTGTTGACAATCAGAAACTTCTGTTAAAACAGAGTCACATAAAACAGCTTAAACAGAAGGAATACAACAGTTACAGGTAACAGTAGTTTCAGCTTACAGAGCAATTACAGGTAACAGAAATAATCACAGGTAACAGAGCAATTATAGGTGACAGAAATAATCACAGGTATCAGAGCAATTATAGGTGACAGAAATAATCACAGGTAACAGAGCAATTACAGGCGACAAAAATAATCACAGGTAACAGAGCAATTACAGGTGACAGAAATAATCACAGGTAACAGAGCAATTACAGGTAACAGAAATAATCACAGGTATCGGATCAATTATAGGTAGCAAAAATAATCACAGGTAACAGAGCAATTACAGGTAACAGAAATAATCACAGGTGTCGGATCAATTATAGGTAGCAAAAATAATCACAGGTAACAGAGCAATTACAGGTCACAGAAATAATCACAGGTAACAGAGCAATTACAGGTAACAGAAATAATCACAGGTAACAGAGCAATTACAGGTAAAAGAAATAATCATAGGTAACAGAGCAATTACAGGTAGCAAACATATTCACGTGTAAAAGAGCAATTACAGGTAGCAAAAATATTCACAGGTAACAGAACAATTATAGGTAGCAAAAATATTTACATGTAACAGATCAATTATAGGTAGCAAAAATATTCACAGGTAACAGAACAATTATAGGTAGCAAAAATATTCACATGTAACAGATCAATTATAGGTTGCAAAAATATTCACAGGTAACAGATCAATTATAGGTAGGAAAAATATTCACATGTAACAGATCAATTAAAGGTAGCAAAAATATTCACAGGTAACAGATCAATAGTTACAGATAACAGAAGCTTCAATTGCTGTACTCAATCTTAAAGCTGATTTAACCTGTACATAACTTACTGTGTGCTGTTCAGTGAGTGACATTACTATATAATTTGGACTAGAATAACATTCTGTAGCAGCCATATATCCCACACGTGTCACTAGAATTGGAAATATGTCCAGGCTCTATTTATAAAAATAATGATGGAGAAATGTATTTGGGGAGGTTCTGTGTCATTTTCGTCACTTTTCTAATTGACTAAACAAAAATTTTGCTACTTTTAAAGTTAACTTTGTTCATTAATATTGAAAAAATGGAACTTCCTCTTCTCTGGAAATAATTTATCACTCAATTTAATATATGTATCAGATAAAATAAAAATATAAACTAAAGAATATGATAAACAGGTTGTGAAAGTAGGCTATCATCAATATAGGTTAAATTCAAAGAAAATATCAAAACTTGTCCCCAAATACCCTGAAAAAGTCTGTCCAAACATAATAACTAGCTTACTTCACTGATGTGACTTATCATCTTTGACAGTTGGCAGGATCTGGTGGCTAGTGGGGTCGTTGAGTACATCGACCCCCTGGAGGAGGAGTCCATTATGTTGGCTATGACTCCTGATGACCTTTCTGAGGACAAGGACGTTCAGTACTGTTCTACCTATACTCATTGTGAGATCCATCCGGCCATGATACTCGGCGTGTGTGCCTCCATCATCCCATTCCCTGATCACAACCAGGTACCAAACACTAAATTTAGGCTTCTAGTATTTCTAACTTTAACTGTTATAAAGAAAAAGAAATTACATATTCATATCAAATATTAAAGCAGACTTCTCTTTTGAATTCATTATAGCATGATAAACTGTAAATATCACATTGAATAGGAAATCAGATATTTTTGTATGAAAAGCAAAAAGAATTATAATTCAGCTATTATTGAATTGGTGTCATGACGACAGGCCAAAAAATAAAATGGAAGATGTGATGTCAGTTTTGGTTTTCATTCGGTAATGAAAAAGATATTTTACTAACATGTTTGAAATTAAGCTTAGTATTGAATTGGTGGCTTCCAATGATCAGCCTGTTTTATTTCCTAAATTTTGAACAATTTTAGATTTTTTCTGATGTTGTAGTTTTTAAATATATACATTTGTGCTTGTATACCCAAAATGTCAACATGTTTTTTATCTTTAGATACTGTGAAATTTTCGATACTATGATCTTTGTCAGAAGTTTCTGATCAAATCCACGAGGTGACATTAAGAAGACCTTTTTCTTGATTGTTGGATTGGTGAATTGAGTTTGTTTTCTGTCCCCAGTCTCCACGTAACACCTACCAATCTGCTATGGGTAAACAGGCCATGGGTGTGTATATCACCAACTTCCACGTGAGGATGGACACTCTGGCCCACGGACTCCTGTACCCACAGAAACCTCTAGTCACTACTCGCTCCATGGAGTATCTCCGCTTCAGGGAGCTTCCAGCAGGTAACATTTCACCTGGACAGACTTATAATTAAGTCATTATTTTGTAGTTACTTTGCTTCAGAGGGCTTTTCCTAGGTAAAGATTCACAGACAGACATAGAATGCTTCTTAACAATTCTTACTTTGGTTTAGAGTAGATTTAAATCTAATCATGTATGTCTTACACATGAATATATTTGATTTGTTATGATAGGTCAGTGTATAGTCATACTACATGGTTTAATCTCCCTATATGAATTGTAGAAAATTTCATGTAAATTCATGTAAAGCATTAAAGCACTTATAGCGATTTAAAATATCATATAGTCAGTTATATGTTAATGTAAGATTTACATTTTGAATGAAACTTGATCATGAGTTAGTGCGTTCTTGCCAACAAATAAAGAGATGTCAGATAATGAAATTTAAAAAAAAAAAAAGTTGCTTACTTACAGTTGTGTAAGCACATGTGTAAAATAGTTGAGCATTATATTTTAAGAGTGATTCTATATTTCACTGGACAAGTAGTTGTGATATTATATACTGAAACTTTGTTACAGGTATCAACACAGTTGTCGCCATTGCGACCTATACAGGATACAATCAGGAGGATTCCGTCATTCTGAACGCTTCTGCTATTGAACGAGGCTATTTCAGGTATAAATAACAAACACTACATCGGACATTAGTTTTCCAGGCATGGTTATACTGATGTATGACATTGGATGGTGATCAGTGTAAATCAGTCAATTAGAAAGTAGGAATCAAAATATGTATAAACTATATATAATTTCTGTGAAATTGAAATATTTCAATATTTAATAGGAGTTCTAATAAAATGGTTCTAAGAGTCATTGTCATGTCTGTCCATACCATTATTATTAATAAAAGTGTTTATTCTTCAAAACAATATTACATTTCAGTTTTAAAGTTACAAGTTCAAGGGATATGAAACTTAGTGCAACTTCTACATGAAAATGTTGCTTTTTGTTGCAAAGTAGATTTGCAAGTACTTAGAAAGTCAAGAATTTGAATACATAACACAATTTTCATAAGAATAATATTTGTAAGGAAATCTACACCTTGTTTCCCACAGATCCTTTTTCTTCCGATCCTACAAGGATGCAGAGTCAAAGAAAGGACTAGACCAGGAGGAGCTATTTGAAAAGCCCGACAGAGAAAACGTTCAAGGTAATAACATTATTAGTGTTAATATGGGATTGTTATAACTTCAGACATGATCTTATATTTTTGTCAAGATTTTGCGACAGTGACTGTGACAAACCTGAAATCTTGCAAAATGAAATATTAATGTGGGAACATTTTCTCATTTGTACTGTTCATGTTTTGAAATTTTGTGTCCACCATACCGCTGTAACAAAGATTATAGTGTGTCGGTACATGCAGTCCTGTATGTTTTTGCACTGAAAATTAGTAAACACAAAATGAAAAAAACTTGCCACTTTAGCAGTATATTATTTAAACAAGGACACACATGACTTCTATATTAGGGTAATCCCTGTCCCTTTTCATAGACAATTGGTTGACACTAATGTTGGGTGTGTTATGTAACGCGTGTATGGTAATTATGTAACAGGCATGAGGCCAGCCATCTATGACAAGCTAGATGAAGATGGTATCATATCTCCTGGACTTCGAGTATCCGGAGATGACGTACTGATTGGCAAGACCATGACCTTGCCACCCAATGATGACGAGGTAAGATGGCTTCTGTGTTAAAACCCTTCACTTCCTGCAAATCTTAACTCAAATCATCTTGTTATGATAACATTTTGGAGCCATTTTGTTTTCGTTGATTCTCTAAAAAGACTCGGCTAACAAATTTGTTTTCAGTATTTCCTAGAAGGATTTAATAATATTTGGAAGTGTAAGAGGTAATTTTGCAGACCTCATCAAATCAAAAGGGGGAAATGCTGTGATATATATATAGTCGGTCGTTAATTTTATTTTTTCTATATATATATATATATATATATACACTCATACATTTCTTATTAATCTGTTTATAACAAATAATTATTTGAAAAATGACAATTATAGGTGTAGATTACTGCATGTTATTAAAGTTTGTATACTTTCATAGTGGAATTTCACGAATTTTATTGTAGAAATGTGTTTAATAGTAAATTCTTTTTGTGGCTTGATTCCACAGTTTAAAAATATGTGCTCATAACTTTTTCTCATTTCTGCAGCTTGATGCCACTGCAAGAAGATATTCCAAGCGAGATGCCAGTGTGTTCATGAGAAGGAGTGAGACTGGAATTATTGATCAGGTAAGTCTCCATATAAAATTCTGTCGGGGAACAGGATTTAAAAGTATTCAAAATGGGTTTATACTTTCAGAATATCTGCAAAATGGTGGAAATGAAAAAAAAAATCTATATACTAAGGATATATTCATATTTTATCAATTGAAATTAAAAAAAAACCCACACTTTTTGAAACTTGCAAAATTTTATAAAGGCACGTTTTCTGTATGATCTCTAGGGATTTTCAGTCCTGAAAAACTTAAAAACCTGTTAATGTAGACAAGGTTTATTTTTACATGTTGGCTATCCAATATGATGATAATGGCTTTATGGACTGGAGTCTCTGATCTTGTATATGATGATAGCCATTTCTGAGTTAGATTTACTATCAAATATCTCTATATTTCATCCTAAAGTTATGTTGTAAGTTTATAAAGCCTTTCCCACACGAGAATGGGCTTTTATTGCATGTCTACATCACAGGTGCTCGGGTTCTGGAATATGTGTGATATATTGTCGCCCCCCACTAGATATTGCACCCCCTTATACTAATAAATCATATGAGTTATTAGTATAAGGGGGTGAGATATCTAGTGGGGTTGGAGCACCTGTGGTCTACATAACTGGTGCAGTTTAATGAGAGTTATCTATCCTGAATCGGACAAACCACCAAAATAGAATTTCAAATTTGTTTGAAGTAAATTGACATCAGATTTACTGACATTACCTAGAAATTTTGTTCCCTACAAAACCATAGTTTTCAGTAAAATGTTATAAAGTGAGAATTTCTTTATAGAATCTATTTTTTCGGGTAGTTTTAATGTTATAGAGTGAGTTTGTTAACAAAATGTTTGGAAAAGATGTTCCTGCTGTACAAGTGTATGTTTCTATTTTCAGGTGATGGTCACTATTAACCAGGAAGGCTACAAGTTCTGTAAGATCCGTGTGCGAACGGTAAAGACACCTCAGATTGGAGATAAGTTTGCCAGTCGACACGGTCAGAAAGGAACTTGTGGAATCACATACCGACAGGAGGTAAACAGATGGTTCACAGTAGTGGACAAAATTAAAATTGATAATTAGAAAAATCACATAGGCTACAGTTACCCTACAGAGCTCTCAGCTTACTATTCATCTTCAGTATACAGCATTGGAAAAAATATTTGGTCAACTAAAAAACATGGTCTGAAATTTTGAAAATCCTTTATTTATTGGGTCAGTGCTGCTTCTCCCACCTTAGTTACTTACAGCTGTGCACCTTTAGTTACATATCCCACCTTAGTTACTTACAGCTGTGCACCTTTAGTTACATATAGATATGACATGGCTTTATGATTACATGCTGTTGTGCGCCTTATTTATAGATGGTTGTGTAACTGATTTGCATTAGTTGAGTAACTCGGTTACATATCGTTGTATAAAATATTAAACATAAACCCACAAATTCATTACCCATCAGGTAGAGTCATTAAGCACTATAGATTATAACTGAATTATAGTTTTGTTCTAGTAACAAAAAGTGAAAAGTCTTTACCCGGTGTAACTAAAGTGCTGTGAGGTTTGAAACTCTTCGTAGAAAATAATTTATGAAAACTCATTTGATGGTTAAAACTGGATCACATGTTTTAGACAGCAGATATACAGAACACATAGACTTATGTCCAGTTCTCACTGGGTCGTTGATCTCTTCTTCTGTGACCTAAGTACAGCATACATACTATCAATTGGCTATATATACAGACCTTTGTAAGTGAACCCTTCCTCTCATCAAATCTGTTTGTCCCTGAGTGCATGTCACATTTATATATTAACTTCAACCTACCCTGTCTCCGGGTCACATACACACATGTACGCTTAAACAGCACACGTAGAGGCACGTCCGTAAATGACCTAAGCTGTTAATAGGACGTTAAACAATACAAAACCAAACAAATCCTGTTTTATATACAGGGAAATAAATAGAAATGAAATTGGATGGACTTACAGGGTTTCACCAATCCTAGAGTTATAAAGGGTTGTTTTCCTGTTTCGCTGTAGTCTGCTGTTGTATAACATTGCTACAAGTTGTATGAACATAACTAGTGCTTCAATGTTATGGTAGATCAGTTTCAGGTCCCACCCAAGACTAAAAACAATAAGTAACAAATTCGAATTAGTTTATTATAAAGGGAAAATTAAGAAATTTTAGAAATCAGATTAAAAATTAGTTACAAATTTAATTTAATTGTCTATGGTAAAAAGAAATATTAAAAAATCTCTCAAATTAGAAATAAAATCGTGTATTTTGAATCTTAATAATATACTCTACAAAACAAACTAATGCTTTAATAGAAGAAAACTACAGATGACCAGGTACTATTTATGTATTTTCAGGACATGCCATTCACATGTGAAGGAATCACCCCTGACATCATTATCAACCCCCATGCTATCCCCAGTAGAATGACCATTGGCCATTTGTTCGAATGTTTACAAAGCAAAGTAGCGGCCAACAAGGGGGAGATAGGAGACGCCACGCCCTTCAACGACGCTGTCAACGTACAGAAAGTGTCGAACCTGCTCCACCAGTACGGGTATCACCAGCGTGGAAACGAGGTCTGAACCGTAGTGGGAATGATATACATGTAGGCTCAATGGAGTCTCGTAGAGTAAACTACAGGGAAATTATACCAGGTTTCCCCTGTAGGCTCAATGGACTCTCGTAGAGTAAACTACAAGGGAAAATATAACAAGTTTCCCATGGAGGCTCAATGGAGTCGTGTAGAGTAAACTACCGGGAAAATTATAACAGGTTTCCCGTGTAGGCTCAATGGATTCTTGTAGAGTAAACGACCAGGGAAATTATAACAGGTTTCCCATGTAGGTTCAATGGAGTCTTGTAGAGTAAACTACCAGGAAAATTATAACAGGTTTCCCATGTAGGTTCATTGGAGTCTTGTAGAGTAAACTACAGGGGAAATTATAACAGGTGTCCCGTGTATGCTCAATGGAGTCTTGTAGAGTAAACTGCAGGGGAAGTTATAAAAGGTTTCCCATGCAGGCTCAATGGAGTCTTGTAGAGTAAAATACACGGAAATTATAACAGGTTTCCCATGTACGCTCAATGGAGTCTTGTAGAGTAAACTGCAGGGTAAGTTATAAAAGGTTTCCCATGTAGGCTCAATGGAGTCTCGTAGAGTAAACTACACGGAAATTATAACAGGGTTCCCATGTAGGCTCAATGGAGTCTGGTAGAGTAAACTGCAGGGGAAGTTATAAAAGGTTTCCCATGTAGGCTCAATGGAGTCTTGTAGAATAATCTACAGGGAAATTATAACAGGTTTCCCATGTATGCTCAATGGAGTCTTGTAGAGTAAACTGCACGGGAAGTTATAAAAGGTTTCCCATGTAGGCTCAATGTAGTCTTGTAGAGTAAACTACAGGGAAGTTATAACAGGTTTCCCATGTAGGCTCATTGGAGTCTTGTAGAGTAAACTACAGGGGAAATTATAACAGGTGTCCCGTGTATGCTCAATGGAGTCTTGTAGAGTAAACTGCAGGGTAAGTTATAAAAGGTTTCCCATGTAGGCTCAATGGAGTCGTGTAGAGTAAACTACAGGGAAGTTATAACAGGTTTCCCATGTAGGCTCATTGGAGTCTTGTAGAGTAAACTACAGGGAAATTATAACAGGTGTCCCATGTAGGTTCAAATGAGACTTGTGGAGTAAACTACAGGGGAAATTATAACAGGTTTCCCATGTATGCTCAATGGAGTCTTGTAGAGTAAACTGCACGGGAAGTTATAAAAGGTTTCCCATGTAGGCTCAATGTAGTCTTGTAGAGTAAACTACAGGGAAGTTATAACAGGTATCCCATGTAGGCTCAATGGAGTCTTGTAGTGTAAACTACACGGAAATTATAACAGGTTTCCCATGTACGCTCAATGGAGTCTTGTAGAGTAAACTGCAGGGGAAGTTATAAAAGGTTTCCCATGCAGGCTCAATGGAGTCTTGTAGAGTAAACTAAAGGGACATTATAACAGGTTTCCCATGTCGGCTCATTGGAGTCTTGAAGAGTAAACTACAGGGACATTATAAAAGGTTTCCCATGTAGGCTCAATGTAGTCTTGTAGAGTAAACTACAGGGAAGTTATAACAGGTATCCCATGTAGGCTCAATGGAGTCTTGTAGTGTAAACTACACGGAAATTATAACAGGGTTCCCATGTAGGCTCAATGGAGTCTGGTAGAGTAAACTGCAGGGGAAGTTATAAAAGGTTTCCCATGTAGGCTCAATGTAGTCTTGTAGAGTAAACTACAGGGAAGTTATAACAGGTATCCCATGTAGGCTCAATGGAGTCTTGTAGTGTAAACTACACGGAAATTATAACAGGGTTCCCATGTAGGCTCAATGGAGTCTTGTAGAATAATCTACAGGGAAATTATAACAGGTTTCCCATGTCGGTTCAATGGAGTCTTGTAGAGTAAACTACCGGGGAAATTATAACAGGTTTTCCATGTAGGCTCAATGGAGTCTTGTAGTGTAAACTACACGGAAATTATAACAGGTTTCCCATGTACGCTCAATGGAGTCTTGTAGAGTAAACTACGCGGAAATTATAACAGGCTTCCCATGTAGGCTCAATGGAGTCTTGTAGAATAATCTACAGGGAAATTATAACAGGTTTCCCATGTAGTCTCAATGGAGTCTTGTAGAGTAAACTGCACGGGAAGTTATAAAAGGTTTCCCATGTAGGCTCAATGGAGTCGTGTAGAGTAAACTACAGGGAAGTTATAACAGGTTTCCCATGTAGGCTCATTGGAGTCTTGTAGAGTAAACTACAGGGACATTATAACAGGTTTCCCATGTCGGCTCATTGGAGTCTTGTAGAGTAAACTACAGGGACATTATAACAGGTTTCCCATGTAGGCTCAATGGAGTCTTGTAGAGTAAACTACAGGGACATTATAACAGGTTTCCCATGTAGCATGTCGTCAAGCTAAATGAATAGTTAAATGGTTTAAAATTCATTTTACGTGACAAATTATGAATTCAAAATTGCATACAAAAAATCCTTTTTGAACAAAATTTATTAACAATTTATTATACCAAAAGTTATTTAAATAAGCAGTTTTGGGGCTCTGCAATTTTCTTCTGTCTTGTAGCAAAACTGGAACAAGATAACGATCACGGAACACATGACTACCATGTCAATCACATATGTTTTCATTACCTAATACGTATTATATCAGTTTATTTTCAATGCTTAACATATGTTATTAATGACTATGAAGTTCTTATTGGCCAGACTGGCATGGTTTTCATTTGAATGATAACATTTAAACAATGATGTGGTATCACGATGTCTTCTATATTAGAATCTGGTGCTAGGTTTTTAAATAGAAATACTAACACTTTTGATATTTCGATACAGATTTTGTACAATGGTTTCACTGGGAGGAAGCTGAATGCCCAAGTGTTCCTTGGACCGACCTACTACCAGCGTTTGAAGCATATGGTGGATGACAAGATTCATTCCCGAGCCCGTGGTCCCCTTCAGATTCTCAATAGGCAGCCTATGGAGGGCAGAGCCAGGTAAGTGGGTGTATTGGGTTGTATACAGGATTACATGGTGACTCGTTATTTTTACCGTAAGCTCTAAACACAAAATCAACACAGGTACAGTTCTTGTGAGGTTACACAATAAATCATTACATTTATAACAGTCTCATAGTTGTACTGTTTATAAATAAGGTTATTTTATTGACCTGAATCAATGAAAATTTAGAATTCTACACTGAAATATATATGAGTTAAAACTTTTATCAGATATAAAAAAAATGGGTATTGGGATATTGAATAGTGGTGTTCTGATATAATTTTCCTCAGAATAATCCAATTGAAATTAACAAAATTGTTTTCGGACACACATTTGTCAGATCAAAAACAAAATGATTGATGTCTTCTCCAGGGATGGTGGTTTGCGTTTCGGAGAAATGGAGCGTGATTGTCAAATTGCCCACGGAGCTGCACAGTTCCTGCGTGAGCGTCTGTTTGAGGCGTCGGATCCCTACAGGGTACATTTGTGTAACTTCTGTGGAATAATTGCCATAGCTAATCTACGTAACCAGACGTTTGAGTGCCGAGGATGTAAGAACAAAACACAGGTGAGAAACACGTTGTCATGTACAAGTTTACTGTTTATTACCATCACTGTACATGTTTTATGTGTGGAAGTTTTGTCAGGATTGGATGTTAGAAATTTATAATCATCATAAGCATGCTAACACTTAAGGTCTAGGCATGAATTGATAATGCATAGTCTGCTAGTTGAAGTTGGAGGATGGAGGAGGGATCTGTTCTCTGTTCAAGGTAGAAAATCATTTTCGTCAAATCTAAATTAATGTTTAAAAAAGGGAGAAATAGCAGTAAAAACGATATATCTTTTTCACAGAATGTCAGAAGAATGCTACCTCTCTTTAATATTGTTGTTCTGATGTTCTTATGTAAAAGTTCTCAATTTATATGGGAAGTATACGTTTGACAAGAGTACATGAACCGTCACTGTACCCAAAATGAGACACTTATGGGAAAACAGCCCAAGAAACTTTCATTCAATGCAAAGAAATACTTTTATGTATACAGTTTCCATTAGATAATACGTTTATGACAATTTAACTGTATTTAAGCTTTATTGGCTGCTGATTATCGTTACATTGACAATTTAAAGTGAAGAATAATGACCAAAACAAACTTTTCCTGATTTACGTGCGACGCTATTTATTTTGATGTCATTTTCAGGGTCTATTTTATCAAAACTAATGTTAGTTTGGAGAAGAAATTAATCATAACCCTGTTTGAATCTAAAATATTTGAAATATGTCTTTTGCTGATGTTGATCGTTTATCCCCAAATATTAGCTCAAATACTGGAGTGTCCCTTTCAGGGTACAGTTACACCGGGTCAAGGACCTACGTAGCCATGATGGTATTTCTCGTTTTATTTATAGAACCATGCACCCGAAATATCAACTTGTAATAGGCACGAAAATTGGATAGTATCTATTTATGAAAAATGAACAAACATTTTTGGAACTGATATTATGGTATAAAGAACATTGATATTAATCTAAAAAGTGTCCCGGTGGTTGGTGATCATTGGTAGCTAAACAACTGTTTCACTTTTCCTATCTTCTCTGGTCTTAAGTGCTTACCGTAATCTGTAATGCCTAGTTTTGAACAGGCACTTATTAAACAATGTCTCTTTTAGCTTTTTGAAAATGAAAACACTGACATACATATTTTTTTGTGGGCCGAAAGAGGAAATGCAACAACTTTGGTGAACTTTGGTGAACCTTATGGTGAACTTTATCATATTTTGTAACTTTGACAGTCAAGTCCTGAACTCTGCACTTTAAAAAATAGCTTCATTTCACGTCAATAACTCTTTAAACAGCCCCAGCCAAAAAGCAAAACTGCTTTGAGCAGAAATATGCCCGTTTATAATTTCTATAATTACGTTTCTAAGTGATAATTGGCCTTAATGGTAACTGGATGATGCTTAACACTGCACCAGACACCAGCTCTTGGCATATAATGAATAATAAACACATTAACTCATTCACCCCCATTTTTTTTTTATAATAAACTATACCAACCTTTGAAGTGGAGGAGTTCAAACGTGTCTTCAGGGGTGAATGAATTAATGGTCCTATGAAACCTGTCATCAAAGAGTCGGGTACAAATGTACTAGATGTCCTATCTCTTCCAATTAAGTTAATGGATTATTTAATTAATTTATTGCTGTTTGATGTATGAACAGTTCAGTTTGTTTAACGTCAGTTTGAAAAAGAAATCTTTAGTATCGCTTTCTGGATTTTTTTTCTAGCAGTTTGGCGCATTTAATTTCAAGCTCATAATATGTGTGGTTTTTTTTAGCAGATCATTTTAAAAATGAGAAATTTTCATTGTTATATAGTACAATTTTGATTATTTATTTTTTATGATTAATATTCGATGCCATCAGATTTTTTATTGAGATTGATTTTTATATCCAGATAGTCAAGTTTTTATTGATTTCATTTCTATCAAATTTTAATTGTATTACTTCTGTATCAACCATAAAACAGTTTTGAGTTCAGTGTTAACTGTAATATTATATTATTGCACAGTGTAAGATACTGTGTTCGATTCACTTAGAATACATTGCACGCTGTGAAACAATGTCTCTAGCAAATATTGATATTTTTCATGTTACAAAATTTCAAGCCTTCTCAAAATGTTTATGGTGCCCTAGGTTCTTTACTAAACATTTTGTCAGGTCATACCAATGTGGAGTCGGTTACTGAATAATATTCACAGAACGAGCTTACAGTGTACTGAATACTGTTAACCAACATTGATAAAAGTTTTGTTCTTAATATATGAAAACTTTTTTACAGTCAACTTTTTTTGCTGTCATAAGTTAAATCGGAAAAGAATTCTGACTAAACATGAACTGCTCAATAAATTAGTCATAAATACACTGGTAAAACTGATTTTACTATAAACCGAAATGTGTGGTGATGTTATGGTTCATGTGTGGTGATGTTATGGTTCATTGTGTCGTGATGTTATAGTTCATGTGTGGTGATGTTATGGTTCATTGTGGGGGGATGTTATGGTTCATTGTGTGGTGATGTTTAGGTTCATTGTTTGGTGATGTTATGGTTCATTGTGGGGTGATGTTATGGTTCATTGTGTGGTGACGTTATGGTTCATTGTGTGGTGATGTTATGGTTCATGTGTGGTGATGTTATGGTTCATTGTGTGGTGATGTTAAGGTTCATTGTTTGGTGATGTTATGGTTCATTGTGTGGTGATGTTATGGTTCATTGTGTGGTGATGTTATAGTTCATGTGTGGTGATGTTATGGTTCATGTGTGGTGATGTAATGGTTCATGTGTGGTGATGTTATGGTTCATGTGTGGTAATGTTATGGTTCATGTGTGGTAATATTATGGTTCATGTGTGGTGATGTTATGGTTCATGTGTGGTGATGTTATGGTTCATGTGTGGTGATGTTATGGTTCATTGTGTGGTGATGTTATGGTTCATCGTGTGGTGATGTTATGTTTCATTGTGTGGTGATGTTATGGTTCATTGTATGGTGATGTTATGGTTCATTGTGTGGTGATGTTATGGTTCATTGTGGTAATGTTATGGTTCATGTGTGGTGATGTTATGGTTCATGTGTGGTGATGTGATGGTTCATGTGTGGTGATGTTATGGTTCATGGGTGGTGATGTTATGGTTCATGTGTGGTAATGTTATGGTTCATTGTGTGGTGATGTTATGGTTCATGTGTGGTGATGTTATGGTTCATTGTGAAAATACTTTGCTTGTTTCAGATCTCACAGATCCGTATTCCGTATGCCTGCAAGCTTCTGTTCCAGGAGCTCATGTCCATGAGCATTGCTCCGCGTATCATGGTTTTGGCACAATAGACAGAAAGCAGTGATGATCATAAGCATTGTGTGGAAGACTCCTACGAAGTTGTGTTGATCGTCACGTGTCACATTCAGATTGAAGTGACAGGGAGAGCCCTATCTCAGTATTTATTGACTTGTATATAACAGACTGGTGCAGTACAGTAAGTGAGAGCGACCACACCATATCATTGTGTAAATAGGAGAGGTCACTACGTGTGTGTACATAGCAAACTCATTCAGTGTGAAAGTGTTGTATGTTTGAAACATTGATCATGCTATTTTACATTTATCATGTCAGTTCCTCATCATATCGAAGGCCTGGACAGCTTTAGAAGGAGTTCATTTGTAAATATGTGTGTATAAAAGCTTTCAAGAAAACCTGATCGTTGCCCTTTATTGAAGGACAAAATATTGTCCTTATCACGTGTCTTTATAATGCATGTCAAAACAAGTTTACAAAATGTGAAGGACTTGATGCAGTGTTAAGTGTGTGTTCCCTTAAAGAGAGTGAGAGAAACGAAGGTTTGGAACTAGTGTAAACTGTGGATTTCCTTTTTAATAATGTTTAAACGAACTAAGTAAAGAAGCGGAGTTGACTGGATTGCCTTAACAGTCAGAACCAATTAACAACGGTGTTGGTTAGATTTCCTGAGAAATGTCACAGGAACTAAGGTAAGGAACTGCAGTGTGTTGTAGCCCTAAAAAGGTCGGAGAAACCCATAAAGGAGTTACAAGGTGGTTGGATGTATTGTCGAAATAAAGTATTGATATGTAATGGATTTGTTTGTTTTCATTTATTAGCTCACCTGGCCCTAAGGGCCAAGTGAGCTTATGGCATGGTGCGGCGAACGGCGTCCGTCCGGCGTCCGTCCGGCGTCAACTTTTTACTTTAAACAACTTCTTCTCAGTAACCAAAAGGCCTAGAGTGATGATATTTAGCCAGTAACATGCTGGGATGAAGGACTACCAAGTTTGTTCAAATAAATGACCTTGACCTACTTTCAAGGTCACAGGGGTCAAATATGTTTAAAACCTTTAAACAACTTTTTCTGAATAACCGAGAGGCCTAGGGGGATGATATTTGGGCAGTAATATGCTGGGATGAAGGGCTACCAAGTTTGTTCAAATAAATGACCATCTTTTTTCAAGGTCACAGGGTCAAATATATTCTTAACCTTTAAACAACTTCTTCTGAATAACCAAGAGGCCTAGGATAATGCCAGTAACATGCTGAGATGAAGGACTACCAAGTTCAAATGAATGACCTTGACATATATATTTTAAGGTCAAATATGTTTAAAACCATTGAATGACTTCTTCTTAATAAGCAAAAGGCCAAGGGTGATGATATTTGGCCATTAACATGCTGGGATGAAGGACTACCAAGTGAATGACCTTCGCCCATATTCAAGGTCACAGTGGTCAATATATGTTTAAATCTTAAAATGATTTGTTCTGTATAACCAAAAGGTCCAGGGTAATGATATTTTTCCAGAAGCATGCTGGGTTGGAAGACTATAAACTCTGTTCAACCTAATATTATAATGTCCTTGTTCGACATTCAAGGTCACAGGTGTCATATGTTTAAATCTTTTAATAGGTTCTTATGAATGAAACACTGATATTTTGCCTGTAACTGTATTTTAGTCCACTTTTAAGANTATTTTGCCTTTAACTGTATTTTAGTCCACTTTTAAGATTACAAGTGTGAGATTAATACCAGGTGAGCGATGCAGGCCCATTGGGCCTCTTGTTATAATTACAAAGCTTAATATCTTGAAGGGTTGAATGTACTTACTATATATATATTTTTAAATTCAAATGCAGACGTACTGTCAATGAAAGGATGAACTTAAAATGAGAAGTAGAAATGTGGAAAAACGTTGGCATTGTTGGGATTACAGAAATCTACTGTAAAAATGGTACAAATCTCTTACTGTTTTCACACTTAACTTCGCGAACTGATCGATGTGGTAGAGCACTGAAATTATATGCGTTTTCCTTAGAGGTTTACATCCTAAACGTGGACAACCACGTTCCTGTTCCTCCTCTTTCACAAAGTTCAGCAAAATGCATTAAAACTGAAACACCATATGTTAGAGAAGGAATGATGAAAAACTTTGTCAAAATATATGGAAACTAGAAAGGAAGAGATCAAAATGATTCTACACGAAACTTGTAAATAAGATTAAACGAATGTCAAGGAAATAGCGCTCATTATGGGAACTCCTAAGGGGGCTTGGAAGTACATTGAGTTTGAAATAAACATATAGCAACATCCCAGGCCGTTGAAAACGATACAAGGTATTAAAGTAATGAAGAGAAAGTCGATGTCATTCTAGTAGATTGGTCGTATAGTGCGTTAACCAAAACATCCACAGGAGAACACTCGTCACTGAAACGGCAAGTATCTATCCCTAACAATCTCCTAGAAAACATGGATTGATTTGCAAGTAAATATACAACCTAATCTGTTGAATCAAGTAAATATACAACCTAATCTGTTGAATCAAGTAAATATACAACCTAATCTTTTAAGGAACTCTGTTCAGTTCTGTGTCTTTCAGTCGTTTTGTACCAGTTCAGAGGTAGGAAGGTTATCAAAGCAATACACAAGAAAGGGCACCTAAATTGGTTTGTTAAGCGACGGATATATCAAAGAAAGGTTCATGAAGAACGGAGATGTTTAGAAAAGATCAAAATATCCTCCAACGTCTAAGAGTGGCCTGGACTAATGTACGATAGACCTCGTTTAGAGTGGTTAACACGTCGAACAGGTTAATCCAGCTAGCAGCCTGTCTTGCACTATTGAAATGTCGGAACCAAATGCAGACAAATAAAATGTATGCAGAATCCTTCAATAACGTTTGTACCGTAAGAAGTCGCAAACGTAACTTAACAGGTAGATAGGTAGAGGTACATATTTAGACGGTGTTGAAGACCAGTCTTCGACTATATGGTCATAAGGTATGGATAATCAAACCATGATTTCACACCTACATACATGGCTTATGAATGACATACTTATCACCTGACCTCCAAACTGTGAGAAAGATGACAAACTTTTTCTCAAAATAGTTACGTCTTTGCACACTGTCCGGTTAGATAATTTACTGGTAATTACGAATGCACATACATGTACTTCCTAACAAACCAGCAACTTGGGGCAGGAGTAGCGAGTCGAAAGCAAGGGACGGATATCTGTTGCCTATGCGTAACTATTTCGAGAAAAATTATGTCATCTTTGTCATAGTTCGGAGGTCAGGTGACAAGTATGTCATGCATACGTAGTGTATGTAAACGTGAAGATATGTAGGTCATGGTTTGATTATTTTTCAACAACCTGTTAGCATTTTCTTCAAGACAATTTTGTATCAGAAAAAAAGCGAAGAAATAACTGAAAATTATATATTTTATTCAACTATAAGGTGCAATATCTGACTGTTGAGATATATATTTATCACAGAATATTTTAAGCACACCAAGACCAACTAAAACACTTTTTACCAATAAGCTGCGTTTCTGATTGTGAAAATATAGAACTATCAATATAAAAATATGTTAAAAAAGACTAATATTGCTTTCATCAAACAAAAGTAGTGAACCATAAGGATCCGTGTCCCAGTGCACTATGTTTTTGTATTATAGACCGTTATCTCCACTTAATTAGTTTTGGATAGATTTATAGCACAGTTGGGCTAGAAGACCTCCGTTGAATAGGTAGCTAAGTCATAAGAACGATATAGTTTAACAATCTGAAGTCCAATGTACGAATCCTTGTCTAGGCCCGTTTTTAGCTTATGTCATACCGCAGCGTCCGTCCGTCGTCCGAAAAATATAGCAAACCTCTAAAATCCTTCTTCTGTAGGAATGCAAGGATTTGTTCCATATTTGGTCTTAAGAATCCTTGGGCGAAAGGGAATCAATTTTGTATAATCCGTTGGTCTGGTCCGCCAGGGGCCTGAGGGGTGGGGCCCAATAGGGGAAACAGCAAATTATTCTTTAAAATCCCTCTTCTTTGTAGGAATGAAAGAATTTGTTCCATATTTGGTTTGGAGCATCCTTGGGTGAAGGGAAACCAATTTTGTATAAACGGTGTGTTTAACCCCCCTGGAGGCAGAGAGGCGGGGCCCAATAGGGAAAATAGAGGTAAAACCTTTAAAATCCTTATTCTACCATAGGGATTGAGGGATTTTTTCCTAATTTAGTCTGGAGCATCCTTGGGCCAAGGGGACTCAATTTTGTATAAGCAGTGGGAGTGGTTTCCCAGGGGGCAGAAGGGCGGGGCCCAATAGGAGAAATAGAGGTAAAACCTTTAAAATCCTTCTTCGACCATCGGGATTAAGGGATTTTATGCATATTTAGTTCGGAGCATCCTTGGACCAAGGGGTCTCAATTCTGTATAATTGGTGGGTATGACACCCCTAGGGGCATGGGGGTGGGGCTCTGTTTGAAGTTTGTTTTAGTATATCTCAAGTACTGGATGGATCTTTCTGAAATTTCATATGTACTTACAGTACCATGGAGTGCTTCATCTTTTCTTCATACCAATTATTTTAAACATATTCAGGTGAGCGATACAGGCCCTCTGGGCCTCTTGTTTAATTTGTACGCAGAAAACTGTTCTTAATTATAGTTTGTGTATTTCGTCAGTTTTATTTACTCATAAAAGTCCCGAAATGCATGATTTTCTTTTTGGAAATTATCAAAACCAAAGTCAAGCAGAAAAAAGTTTTCAATGAGTAGTTACATTTTTTGTCAGTGGGACGGGCATCCTTAAATAAAATAGAAATAGAAATGCTTATATAGTTGAGATATCTCCAAAAATCTCAGCTCGTGACAGAAACGTGAAAATAACAATGTCCATCAGATTTAACGACGAAAGTAAGGGTTTATATTTCTACGTGATTGGCACTTTTCCACGAGATGACACATTTCAAGGTGTCGTTACTGTTTTTAGCCCACCATCATCTGATGGTTGGCTATTCAAATTACCCTGCGTCCGTGGTCCGTGGTCCGTCCGTTCGGACGTCCGTCGTCCGTCCATAAACAATTCTTGTTATCGGTATTTCTCAAGCAGAACAAGTGGGATCTTTCTCAAATTTTATATGTAGGTCCCCCTTGGTCCTAAGCTGTGCAGGGCAACTTTTGAGACTGATCGGATAAACAACAAGGCCGACAGGCAGCCATCTTGGATTTTGATAGTGAAAGTTTTTTATGGCTATTTCTCAGGAAGTACTGGAGGGATCTTAAAGTGTATATGCAGGTTCCCCTTGGCCCCCAGCTGTGCAGGGCAGCTTTTGAGACTGATCGGATAAATAACATGGCCGACAGGCAGCCATCTTTGATTTTGATAGTGAAAGTTTGTTATCGCTATTTCTTGGGAAGTACGGGAGGGATCTTTCTCAAATTTTATATGTGGGTTCCCCTTGTTCCCTTGTTGTGCAGCAGTGCCTGAAATGGACGGTCGCCTGCTCGCCAATGGCGATTAAAGTCTTGATCGAGCGACCAAAAGTTGTCAAAGGTGAGGTAGTCACTGGCCCAACAAAAATAATGAATAAAAGAAATTATAGTCCCTTCCACATTAAGGGGGGAGGGGGGGGGGGGGGCAGTACATTTTTCAGTTGTCATTACTTCGATTTGAATCGAACTACCCGTGATTTAGAAAATGTGATGATTTTTATTTCAGATTTTCTATATAAATACTGCCAGGGTGTCTTCTTTGAGGTGCGAGTTTTGTGTATTTCTCTGGAAAATACTAAAGACCTGAATGGAGTGGATCATGTCAGGTTTTAACTAGGGTTGAAGAATTAAAAATATAATGAAAAATATAATGCTTTATTCTGTTTTACATATTAGAAACATTGTCATGTTATATGTAATTTAAATGTGCTGAAGCATTGGTTAAATGCTGTGGAAATATTTATTCCCAAAATTATTTGGGCCACCAATATGTCATTTGGGCCAGTGCTTCAAATTTTTTACTGTTGCCGGCCAATGCAGGTTCCCCACTATCCTTTATTGTTCATGTTTACTTTTGAAACTGATCAGTAAAACAATGTGGCCTACCGACAGCCATCTTCGATTTTTTACATTGAAGGTTTGTTAGTACTATTTCTCAGAAATAACTTGAGTAATCTTTCTCAAATTTGATATGTAGGTTCCCCTTGATCCCTCGTTGTGCAAAAGCAAAATGGCTAAAGGAGGAACTAAACAGATCTTTCTCATATTGCAATGATCAATTCTATTTCTTTCACATTAGGTACTCTACTAGCAAAATGTGAAATGACAAACTCACTTTGAAGGTTGGCTTTCATACACATCAGTATTAAGTTTAGATCAAATGTTACCTCAAGGTGCATTCACTGTTAACATGACTCGATCAAACAGATTAGAGGAAAGAAGAGAAAAGATAGAAATGACAAAGAACTAATGAAGATGGTACAATGGTGGGCGCCAAGATCCCTCTGGAATCTCCTGTTTTTTTATCTCGTGTTCCAGACACTGAAACGATAGACATTAAATGAATAGTGTTTGTGTATGTCTTTTAACAAATCAATACGCTCAATTTAAGAAATTGGAGGATTTTCAGTAATTTCTTTGTCGTAAAGAACGCAAAAGCACTAGGATTCCATGATTGATTATACGTTAAATTCCAGATAGCCGTGATACTAAGTAGTGAGAAACCAAAAGTAGATATTTTGAGGTCGGCCATTTATTTTCGGTCTTAAAACAAGGTCGCAGTACAAAATTCTGTTGTACACATACAAGGCACTGAATGGAACAGCTCCTCAGTACAAACAGGAGCTTGTTACCCTGTATCAGCCGTCACGATCACTGCGGTCGGAGTCAGAATCTTTGTTGTGTGTCCCAAAATCTCGTACTGTGAACTACGGAAACAGATGCTTTGGAAGGGTTTCGGCTACGTTGTGGAATAGCTTACCATCTGCAATCAGAAAGTCCAATACCCTGGCAAAGTTCAAGAGGGACATCAAAACTCACCTCTTCACGTCCGCATTTTAGAATCTTTGCAAAGACGTTATGTAAATACCACCCTTTTATTTGTTCAATTATGTGCACATTGCTTGCTTAAATGTATAAAAGTGATTGCAAGCCTTTGTTTTTTTTTTCGTTTTCAAAATTATAACCATTACTATTATCCATATGTTGTAAAGCGCCTTAGAGTAATTTTACAAATTATATAGGGCGCTTAATAATTGTTGTATATTATTATTATTATTTATTATTATGTCCAGTCAGCAAGGGATATGACATATTCCCACATGTACAATCGCTAAATCTGGTTCACATTTAGACACTCCCCTCCGAATCTGTCCGTGGGTGAATTCAAATGGGAATCACACCTTCTGCGTGCGTGCTGTGTCGTTAATGTTGACATTAGGCGAGACGCAAACATCCCATTAAAGCTTCCAATTTACCCAACACATGCTTACATGCATTTAGAAAACTTCCCACGGGTGACAATATATATATAATCAGATTTATTTTATCCAGACAAAAACACGCTTTGTTTCGCAGAGATAAGCCCATTTGTTGCGTAGTATCATATAGTCTTGTAACCTTGAACTTTTAGAAGACCATCTCGTGCGAGAAAGTAAACAGTTTAATATAAAATAAAGAATATTTACAATATAAACTAAATAAATTACTAGATTATAAGTGTAGAAGAAGAGCTGGTTTCAAAAGGACGAGGGAAGCAGAAAAACAGATGTTCCAAAGACACTATTGTATTCTAAAATAGGTCTAGGAAAAGGCGTGTGTTCGTGCCTGCAGTCTGTATGAGGACATTTAATATGTGTTCCGGTGCCCAAATCTGTTATATAAAATGGAAGGATGAGTTTATCTTTCTTAATGATAATTTGGTCTTTTATGATTTTGAGCCTCTTAACGCTTCCCTGCTTATGGTCGGCATTAAAGATAATGCAACATGCTTCTCTATATACAGTCCCGCGAATCGGCTGGTTTCTTTATGCGTTTTTAATGTTAATGAAACATTGACTAAAAAGTATGCAAATGTTGTGATGCTACATTAATTTCGATAAATGGTACCCGATCATGTGGGATCTCGAAATGGACGTTAATTTCGATTATGGTTAAGCTATAACGGTCTTCCTGCTTAGAGAGAACAGAAAAAAAATCGTTAGCTATTTCAGAAACGGCTGAAGGAGATAAAAAGCGATCGACGGATATTTGCCTTTGACATGTGTCTTAATTAGCCTGCATATAAGGGAACATGTATTGGAGTTAAGTTAATACCTGGCCAGATTATCTGTCTGTTTGTAAAAGTTTGTTCAGCTGTGATTTATAACTAAAAGGTAGTGCCGCTTACAGCACCTTCACCCATAATGCATGTGCGACTTAGACGTTAATGACCAATCCTGTCGGGGGAATCGGGCTGTTCGTTAAAATGTTTGTTCGGGCCAACTTTACTATAAATCAGTTGATGTTGTCAGGCTTTTAAGATTTATAAACATGGTCTCCATCATTAAAACGCAATTTACCCCGAGCTATCCTCCATCGATGGTTTGCATGCTGAACGATTCCTGGTATCTAGGGGAGTTACACAAGAGATGGGAATCCATTAACGGTTTCTAGTTACTTAGGACCTCCGATTAAAGTTATGTTTCCATTCCCTCTTTTGATCTCTCTTCTTTAAATCCTTACTTATCGCCAATATTCCGTTCTTGATTCGTCTCTTTCTACAGGCCTACATCTTGTTACGCACGTATACTTTTGGCGTGAGTTTAAATGATAAATCTTAAATCTTACAGGCCTACCGTACTGTTCTTCTGATATTCATTTGTCTTTTTTTTATTTTGTCTCATATTATTTGTTTGAGCTTTCATCCTTCTCTCCATCTCTTATCAGTTCTACTATCCGTCTGCATTTTCTCTGTCTATTAGTTACACCTTTTGTTGTTTTTCTTTTACTCTTGTCAATCTTTCTTATTTATTAATGATGACTTATCTATCCGTTATCCTTCCGTCCGTAAGACCGTTTTAGTTATGTCTTATTGTTTCAAATAATTAACGTGATTTAGAATAGTCTTTTGGTCCCTATTCCTGTTTGTCAAAGTTGTTATACTCGGACAGAAAATCACACATAAATGACCAAAATGAAATATAATGAGGATAAAAGCATGAGAATGGTTGGCCGCAAGATTGTCCAGCATGCTATAGGCATTTCTATGAGAACGATCTGTGCCCCTTTTCTGATCGACTTGTTACTGTATACATAAGAGGACAAATTGATTGACGAGTAAATCAGGACTCGTTACAAATACCTTGCTAGTCCTCCAGTTTCTCTTGAGATATATCGACGGTATATTTGTTAAAATAATAAGACATTAATTAACCACTTTGAATGTACATGTATATACCCGTGTCAGCTTTAAAGTAAAGACACTGAAGATTCTTCTAAGTTCTAACCTTCCTTGATCTTTACTTTTGCTAAGATGTACGATAATCGTGACAGTTGCGATTTTGTGATCGTGAACTTCCCTTTCTTCGTAGTAACACCCCTACTCACCAGCCCAGTGTGTTTGCATGTCGCAGTTGATATTGAAGAGTTTGCTCCGATTATCATGATTTCTGTAATGACGTTTAATTGTCACCATTACATTCTTACATTCTACTTGGGGAACAATTCTTTGTCTGATATGGAGGACGATGTTTTGATTTTTCTAATACATGGGCCTTGTTGGTACTTTTGGTTCTCGCTTTGGGGACATATGTCGTATATGAATAAAAAGACGCTACCCCTCGCACCCCCATCCCCACCCCTGGACACGTGATTTGCATAAAGTTCAATTTTGTAAATGACGATTGGGACTAGGAAACACATAGACAATCATAATACAATCTCGTTAACTATTGGGCAGGATTTCCGACATTACGGAACCTGATACACGATTCACTACACGTTTGTCGCCTGGATAAACCAGTGGGTAAAGGACACTCTTCTAAATAATACTAATGCAAAGTGTCCTATACACGGGCCCGTCTGATATATATAGTGTGCTATATATAAACATGGGTCCCTCTGGTTATGAATCTCAAAAACTTTAACGCCACACATGTTGTATTAAAATAGGAATTTTCTTCACTTTTTTTTTGCATATACAGGTTTAGATTAATTTGTTTCATTTCAGGCTTATTAATCAAAAGATGGTTAAGTTAAGTGTTACTGTTCAGTGGTTTATTTCTATATATATAAATCTAATATAAAACAGTTTAACAGATGACACTACTAAGCACTATTTTGCTAAAGAATGATGGACTTTCTGTCCGTTAGCTATTTATGACAATAATGTCCCACGGAGATGCAAATACATATTTCTGTTGTTTTTTGGTAAGTGTTCAATTGGTCTTAGGCTACACATATCACCAATTAAATATAAATTCGCTCTATTTACGATTTCTGACCTACTGCATTTCAAACACTAGGTATCCAACTGGCTTCGTAGATGGAATATTCTCCCCTTAATTTCGTTTTGAATACTAAGTTTAACTGTAGCGCAAAACATACTACCGTTGGCCATGTTGTTAAGTTACTTAGAGCGACGGTTGAACACTCTGAGCTCCAGGGTTCGAATCCCGGTATGGTCACACTGACTGTTTACCTCAAAACACTTTATTTTATCTTTATTACTTTTTATCAAGGTCCCGCAAGGTATGGGTTCCTTTTCAGAAATGGTTGATAAACTAGTCTCCAAAGGTACGGCTTTCGGTGGAGGCGCGGGGATCCCTAACTGTGCCTTAGTTCTATACGAGTTATATCAGACTAGCGCACGGTGTTATTACCAGGCTTCTAGAACTTCTACAATGACCCGAATCCCTCCATGTATACTACATTCATTAAATTCAAATATTTATTTTTAGTTCATTTAAGGATTTTATAGATTGAATTGTCCAGCACGACACAGATATACTTTGTAGATATGTCCCATGCAAATTAGATAACAAACGGCATCACATTCCTTTTTATATGATTTGAAGGGGACTACCCAAGGGATAAACCGGCAATTTATACATAACATGTTTTTTAATGGAATTTACAAGGAGGTTACATACCGACGAAGACATCTCATTTAAGCTGCCTTACATGGAGTAATGCACCAAGAAAAATCTTTTACCACTAAGTCGCGAAAGGGATTTTAAGGGAGGATGAGTATAAAGATTGTGCCTAATATATACATCAATACCATTTCACCGGCTTTGTGGGAAACAAATGAAATCGACATCACTGTCATTAAGAGGGTTAAACAGGAACCTTACGCACCAACACTTAAAAAGTGGTCATAGTCTTTACGGCGAGGTTACGCATCAAGGAAGTGTCGTCAACTAACTAACACATGTCATCATAAGGACATCGTAATCTGCCGCTACGGGTTGGTTTGGTTTAGTATTGTTTAACGTCCTATCAACAGCTATGGTCATTTAAGGACAGCCTCCCCTGTGTGCAAGATGCATGCGTGAAGTGTATGCTTGTGCGTTTTGGTAGGCTGCGATATGTTCGTGCTTGTCTCCTTGTGATAGCGCGGAACTGATGCCGACTTTATAGTGCTACCTCACTGACACATACTGCCGAAGACACCTAGCAGGACACCCCACCCGGTCACATTATATTGACAACGGGCGAACCAGTCGTCTCACTCCTAAATTGCTGAGCGTTAAGCAGGAGTAGACACTACCATTTTTACAGACCTTGGTATGTTTCGACCAGGAGACAGAATCCAAAGCCTTCCTCACAGGGGTGAACGCTCAACTAAAGTCCAAAAGTGAGACATTGTCAAGGGAGACATTAGGAAGAAGAAAGTTGTTTAGAAAGAAGAGAATAGATAAGATCCCAAATTTAGTCGCCTCTTACGATCATGCAATGGGGACAGCAGTTACAATTCTTACGCCCTACCTACAGGGACGCTGCCGCTACGACAGGTTGATCTAAGCGACAACCCCTTTAACAACTGTCCTTTTCAGATAATTTTGTTGCCGTGTATGGATGGTCTCTGATTTTGCCATTTTTTATCACTTGCTGTCTAGCATTGTGTATTCCGTTCGATATTGTACTTTGGTGTCTTTCCTGTTTTCACAGTCGGGCACCAAACCTTCTTTATCAAACTTTGATTTACAATGCGTATGAGTAATGTTTGTCCGATTTTGAACATGCATACGTTTTCTTCTTGAGATGTTTCGAAGCGTCTAGGAGGCGGTAGGACACCGTACTTGTGACCGAAGGGTTGCGTGTTCGAGTCACATCACGGCACTATGTTGTATCTTTGAATGATATACTTTACGCTGGTTCTTTCAGTCCACTCAGCTGTAAATGAGTACGTGGATGGGCAGTGCTAGAATTGTTGAATGATAGCTTTGGGCGCCGAAATGGCAGCACCGGCTGTGTGCTCCCAAGGGAGGTATTGGCTAGTTGCGAAAGCCCTATAACCACGGATGATAATTTGTGAACCGCTTTGAGACCACCTACGAACTAGGTTGTGAGAAAGCGATATATAATAACCATTATTAATAATTATGGAGTTGCTTTGCTGTTACTTTGATATGGCCTTGAAGTTATCCTCTAGATGCCCTATTTTAAGGAGATACTCATGTGAACTATATTTTTGTTTTTATCTTTGATGGACATTTTCTTTTACCTTTCCATATTTTCACATTGTTTTATCTACCGTCTTGAGGGCTTGTCCTGTGGTTGTGCTTCTGTCGTGTTGTTGCAAACTGGTGACTATCTTGCAATACATTCACATTTCTGGCATCTTAATTTACAAGAATGGAATCAATGAAGAACATCATTCAATTGATTTCTTCACCACATGTGAGTTTCGTGTTGTTTGTGAAATCTTTGGTCTTGATTAGCGCTAGCATATTGCCAAGATGCCGTATCCCCTGCCCTGATTTGGGAGTGATGGTTGCTATTTGCTCTAGTTTCAGATGATCCACGAACAAATTAGCCCCGATTAATAAGTCACACTTGATTGCCCATATCTCGGAAACTGCAAAAATGTTGGTGTCAACACCAATTCTGTCAAATCCATGACGTCATGATATGGAGATTTTTGTTTCTACGCAGGGGTTAAATGTGAGACGCTTCAAATGATAATTAATGAAACATGTTGGTAAAACAGGTCAAAACTAACTGTTTAGTTTGATTGTCGTACATTTTCACACCAACGTTCCATACGTTTTACTGGTTTTTGTCTTCATATACTACTAGTCACCATGAAGTCACAAATAAACAACATTGAACAACTATGTAAAATATGTTTTTTTAGCAATGTCATCGTCTCGAAAAATAGACATATGTGAGCCATTGTATTTACCAGAAAAAAAGAAATAATCACCAAAGGAGAAAAGGGAATCACGAAGAATGTGAAATGTTAAGGATTTTAGTTAAAATGGATAAATCATTGACGTTTTTACTTAATATAATGAGCTGGATGCAGAGAGGTTCAGGAACAGCCTTTCCGTCCTGTCGTGATAAATAAGATGTATAAAACAGTAGCTACTGGCTACTCAGACCGCGGTATCAATTTGTTTGTTTACGATAATGGCTACGGCGTCGAACCTAAAGATTTTAAAGATAAAACCCGATATGTTTTGACATAAACACGGCACGATAATAACATCCCTGAAGTAATAGCTTATAGACCCATCTTAATGAGATTATCGACCAGGCACATGAATAGACAGGACTAATTAGCTAATAAACGGAAACACCGTGAATACATGGACCTCACGCTGAACCGTGGTTCGGGAGGAGCTTATTTTCATATATCCCCTAAATCTACTATGAAAAAAGAAGAACAATTAATGATAACTGTGATGATACCACAGTTATTTTATGTATTTATGTATTCGGAAAATTTGATCAAAAAGATAATCAACATATTGTGTTAATACTTGAGTGTGTTCATAACACGATATTCATATAGTTGACACTGATACTGATTAGGTGAAGTACTAATCACTTATACTTCTTACTCAATACACATAGCGGTATTCGTCTTTGTTGTCTCGTAAGTCAAGATGATTGCCGGATATTGATATTTTAAAACTCGTGTACTCTGTAAGAGCTGTAGAATAACTTGTCATATATTAATTAAATACATTTATCGTTTATTCTTACTTACCTAAACGAATCTCGAAATAATTATAGAGCCATGGGACCACAGTATTGTATAAATGTTCATCTTGTACTAGTGCTTACATTGTAGTGGTCTTAATTGGTGGCGTCGTCGGTCGTACTCGTCGCACCTGTTGATGTTGTTATTATTATGACGGTGGTGTCCTTAGGTGACGTAACCATTGACCGGTCATATTATTCTGACAAAGGATATCAGAGACCGGGAAACAGCCCCCCCCCCCCCGAGTCCGCAGGGGTCCCAGTGTTGTCGACTTGTACGGTCATTCTCACTTATAAGAGGTTGTGGACCAGGTATAACACGATATTGATTACACTCCTGGGACATTGTACAATGGTGGGTTAAATGCAGGTCAAAACAAGGCCCAAATATCTTTAAACAGTTCACTACATTGTTTACGTTAACTAACTTCTTGTCATCTGAAGGCTCCCCGTCCTTCAAAAAAGAAGTTTTTTAATTTGAAGATACTTTCTCCCATTTAGCTGTTTCATCCATTGGACATAGAAACAATTATTGCAAATTTTTAGGTGCTTTGACAAGCAGCGATATATTGTCAACGTACATGACAAAGTACCACGAAACAAGCAATTGGAACAAACGTTTCCCGGTAGGAGGCCGATCTAATAAAAACAGACATTTAACTCTAAACTCTATGAAACATACTTCACTACTTAACATTTCATTAAAAAGTCATTATTATTGGAATAAATTAATAACTGAATAAACGCGTCAAATTGAGTATCAAAAGTCAACGAAACTCTATGGAGCATTTGCATGGTAAAACTGACCTTCCTTCAACATGTTCATATTTATTAACGATACTAAGTAGAAGAATTTTCCGAACAGCTGAAAAGTAAAATATCTCGGTAATTATTTGTCTTAATAGCGTCATTGTTCTTGTACATAAACAATTCTAACTTGTCAATCGTTTAATGATCAACATTTTACCACTCACGTTAGCTTTACATGTAGTTGCACCCATAATTTCGTCAATTGTTTTAATTTATCGACGATTTAAGTTATACTCTATGAGCTATTTACCACTCCCCCTAATGACCACACTTAAATTGGGGACAGCCAACCTTATCTGTATGTCAAGGGAATCAATTGTGTGGATTATTTTTTCAATTGTCCATTTACCACCTTCCTATGTCTCCATGGTTGTATTGTTTAGGTGACATGATTGGCATGAGATACGACAACACTATTGTACAACTCAGGTTTAACTCTACAAAGTACGGATTTCTACTAAGTGTTTCAGTAACCAAGCAGTTACCATGTGGAACGGCCTGTCATATGACATGAAACTGGCAAGAGTTAAGAATGTATTATGGTCCTTTTAGTTAATACACTAAATGTAAAACCGAAGACTTGTCCGGATATTTTTTCAGTTTGTTTCTTGTGTTTTGTTCTTGTTGCAAAAAGCATTATCACCTGAATGCCAAATAGCAGGTAGAGGATACAAAATAACAAGGTTTTAGTTTTTCTCTGCTTATATATTTATTTCATTACGACAACAATGTTCTCCCTTCAAATTTCATTAAGTCTTATAGTATCTATATATGCCATGCTACACAAATTGGTGCATGTCTAGAAAATGTTTCGAATAGTATTGAGGTCAAAGTGTATTTTCCTCAGATATAACAATAAAGATATGTATCTCCATATTACACCTTCTAGTTTGGTTTTCAGCAAAATTATTTAGGGTGTACAACATCTTTAAACAAAACATGCAAAGCTACCGGAAAAAAGACGTACGTCGACGATTATTTGAAGGCTTTTTGTATTGAAGTATTTCCGTCCTGTAGAAATATTGGTTTCAGGCCCTTAACACCGGATAATAGATAAGTTATCATATGACAATTTTAGATCAGTAAAACAAAATAGTTACTTGCAATCTGCGCACAAACAAATTAAAATTAAAATAATTGAAAGTATGATAACCTGTGATAGTGTGTACCATTTTGGATACTAATCATGGCCGCAAAAACGGATAAAATATCACCAGAGTTTAGCGCTGTTTGTTTACAAAAAGAAAATGACTAAGAACAAAACCTTTCCTAAAATTTGATGACCACGGACAGCCTTTGTCAAGAAACGAGAACAATTCCAGATAAAAGATTTGTTTAAATATCACTGAAAAACTGTCAAAATACCCATCGATGTGTAGTCACGTAAGCTATAACAACACGGTTCTTAAAACTAAATAAAGGTTTTATCAACCCCGTAACAAATACTCATTGTCTGAAATCGTTATATATCCTACCTTTAAATGACAGCTGACAGATCTTGTTGACTTCAAAATCAATATTACTGGGTTCCTTTGTAATGATATATATATCTACTTCATGAATCGTCTCTTAATGATAGCATTCTTCATAAAATCATGCTATTTTTTGTTATTGTTTAACCTCTGGTTACGTTCTCTTCAACATCATTGTATTAAGTATGATAACATTACCTGCAAATCACTACTTTCTACGTTAATTATCACTGTTTTGTTACTTTAACTATTTGACAGTCAGAGAAATAGCTTTTCTGTGCTATTGTTTTATCACACGGCACAAACAACATCGTATCTGAAAGACTTATTTATCACTTCCATGATAAATAGAACCATTGAACATATCTGTACGTGCACAATTCTTTTAAAATCTCATTGAACAATTGCTTAAGTAAAAGAAACTTTTATAAATGTCCCTTTTTGCGGTTGTAAATGAGGTTTCCAATTAGAGGCCGTAGCACCGTCTTTGATCCATGAACCTTCAAATGGCAGTGGTTCGACAAAAGGTCCACCTCTGCTAGATAGTTGCAGCTCACAATGCAATCAAAATACGACCAACGGAAGTTGGGTTATATATCAAGACAGCATGACGAAGAATTGCATCGACAGGTATTAGATAAAGACGAAAGAAGAATATAAATGATGGGAAACACAGTAAAACAGTAATCCCTTACTTCGGTTACGGGACATGCTAATTATTGTAATTGGTAACGTTGTGTAAGAGCATTGTTTTCTTATCGTTAATTATCTAAAATGAACTTTATATCCGCTAGAGGCCGGAAACCTAACCAGAGTAATACAATGCATAGGAACTTATCTGATACAGACTGGCTGCTTGTCTGAATATCACTATGACAGCGCGTGTAAATATCATCATGTTTGTGAGGACAGGTGCTTTGATAGCCGGAGTAGGTGGCCGACTCGAGACAGGATAAACCCCACACCTGCCAGAGGTTGGGGCGAACTGGGGGTAATGAGGGACAATCCATGTTTTGTACTATATCTCGACGGCTATTTGTAGTAAAATATATTAAAAAAACCAAATAATTTATTAGCTAACCTCGATTAAAAAAAATAAATAAATAACTTCACTCTCACTTTTAAATCCATTATGAAGATGCAGAGATAAGCAATAGTTTTCCACCTCCACATGGATATCTCGTCCCCTTGGTACCTCTTGGTCCCAGCTACCCTTGCAGTCCGAGCTTTAGTAGAAGCAACCTGTTAATGTAATTGACATAATGGTCATCATGATGGATGATATAATAACACTTCTGTCGCCGATGATGCTGCTTCTGGCTTCACTTCCTCGGCAATCAGGTAAGTTTCTCCCCCACGTTGAAGTAATAATTAGATGGTCATTTTTGTAGAAAAGACAGGAAGCAGGGGTGTGTTTTTAATGAATATACCAGACAAATTTCTTTCTTATTTTGACTAATATTCGAAATTGCATTTTATGAAAAAAAATATTTCTGGATGTCGATTACAATATTTAAACGTTTGTTTGGTTTCAAAATAAATTAAAATAATTTGCATTAACAAAATTGCTTACGGTGGTGATGGCAGCTTAAAAGGTGGAGTGGTAGTGCAATAGCGCCGTGGTTTATACTCGAGATCGTAATGAGATAGTGTTCCCGGAGGCTATACAAATACGAACAAAACAGTTAATGCCATGTCGTCAGCACATTTGTTTGGATTTTTTTTTCTTTTTTTTCTTTCTTCGGAATTTATTTATCGTCGTGTTTATCTTAGAAGCTAATTTTCTGTAATGAGATATTTATTTAAGCTAAGGAAATATTTTCATCCTATTTCCCCTAGGGACGAGAGCACAGAGTTCATAGGCTTCAGTTACGTCGTCGTGTATTTTAAAGCTGTCAGTGCCACTATAACATCTCATCAATTGATTGGGGAACGTCAAGAGATGCGTGATTCACGACTGTTTGCTGTCAAATTCAGGTCGTGTTAAATATTAGGGTAAATCATTTAATATTAGCAGCCCTCTATATCGACAAGGCATTAATGTAACAAATACACAGTGTGTTCGAGCAGAATACACATCGTGTGCTTTGTAGATTTAATTGTGACGAATTCAAAATTACTCCATTTAAATTACAACAGCAAAAGTTAACTAGGTAACTTCAGTAAATGAGTTTGTTGGGAGACGTGGATGGTGTTGATTCTATGCTATATCTATGAGTCTGTGTTTGCTCAGATGATTCGGTTTCCAATAACAACTGACTGCAGCCTGATCCAGCTCCTTAGCGATAGTTCTGTTAAAGAGGCCTGACCGCGTACCACGTTCTAACCTGGTCGTCTGCAGCTGACCAGTCACGACACTGATCCTTCAAGTAACATGCGCTCTGCAACAATTGCTTTTAGGAATAACATGATAATATGATATCAAATGATGATTTTGGGAACAGCATCGTATAATTATGTTCAATAAACGTTATTGAAAACATTACTATACAATGTTTAAAGAGTACAACATAAAGGAATAATACCACACATGTTTCAGTGATCTTTATCACAACAGTAGATTACATTATTGAATACTTTCTCTAGTTTCAGCATCACTGCAATCTTTGTTTTTAAATCGTCCTATTAGTACTTTTACCAAGTAAATGTTCCTCAAAGTTTCTTAGAATATTAGTACGATGCACGTGTTCTTATATTTCTAATAATACCTTTTTCCATCCAAATGTCCGTACATTTTCTTAGAATATTTGTGCGATGCACGTGTTCTTGAATATTTCTAATAAAACTTTTTCATCCAAATGTTCTGTAAAGTTTCTTAGAATATTTGTACGATGCACGTGTCCTTCAATATTTCTAATAACACTTTTTTCCATCCAAATGTTCCCTAAAGTTTCTTAGAATATTAGTACGATGCACGTGTTCTTGAATACTTTTATTAGCACTTTTAACATGCAAATGCATAGTAAAGTTTCCTAGAATATCGGTACCATACACCTGTTTAGAAATGTTCCTATTGACACTTTATACCGCAACTATATCCTGTTAAATAGACTGCAGTAGTAACTATATGTTCCTTTTAAGGTCTACAATATTAAGAATAACATTGCGCGGAGTGAAAGCTATTTGCAGAAGTTATAGGTAGTAATATATAGGAGCACTAGCTGCAATGAAAGACAGCTGTCTACAAGAAATTATAGCTAATTTTAAACACTATAGCAACAAAAATTACACTTTAATGCATATGGGCTGTCTACACTAATAACAGATGTTTTTATAGTATTTAGTAGTAACTATGGAAATGCAGTCTTTAAAACTAGATATACTCGACTGTGTACCAGGTGAAGATGAGCCACATAGGACAAACTAGCTGACATTTACCTAGCCACTACATTTATATTTTTCTTTACGTGACTATATCATTTACACGTACAGGTTGTCGGATGTTGTCTGCCTCGTTTGCCTGGTCAGTTGACCTTGACCTTCCCTGTGTCCGGTACCCTGGATCTTGTTGGCAGTTAACTGATGTCCTGTCAGTGTCGCATTGTGAGAAAATATGTACGGACTTCAACAGCCCATGTCTGTCTTACTCCTATGGTTGGACTTCCGGTCTCTGTACTATATCCAACATGTCGTCTAACTCCCTCCCGGCCGGCTATACAGACCTTGTGACGTCAACAAATGTCAGCGTGTTTCAAAGTACTAGAGGTTTGTACTATCTTGCTCTTAATGACGTCATTGATTGATAATACTAAATCTATGCATTAGACTTCCAGCAGACATTTGATGACATAATACACATCTCAGGGACGTGATTTATAACGTATGACCGAGTATCTGCCGTATTCTCGCTATTGATTTTTTATTAACAAGCTGATTTTCTGATACATCTATTCTTTTGGTGCAGGTTGAACACAAATAAGATTGATGAAGATACATTTTGCGACAAACTATAACTAATGATTAAAGTTGAGGAAGTGCATATGTTTTCTGCTTTGAAGCTTCGCCCTACAAAATATGAATATAACGAAAGAAGCTGTCAAGTCCAGCTTTGTTCATAAATATATTATAAAGAGTTAAACTCATTATATTGATCTTAACTTCGAACGAGATATTCAAGAGTTAACCTAAAACAAAAGACGAATATTGCATCTGTTCATCATTTTAGGGCGAATATCGAATATACATATATTTAGGTTAGCATGCTCTTAGATTTCCGCATTGCCATTTAAGCAAATAAATAAAACCAACTTCAAACAAAAAATGACCCATGAGTGCTTTAAATTATAACAGGAAGAAGCGTTATATAACCAACGGTAACTCTTTTCTCTAAACTGATGTTTGCTCTGACATTTCACCATGGATGTGCGTAAACAGCATCTAATTTATTTTCAAAGATCTTTTAGTGAATCCGTCTATACTATGATACTATTTGTTAATTTTATTTCTAGTACACCAAACTATTGAAGAGAATTCACAAATGTCCTTAATATGGTATTACAGTTGTTGCTAAAGATTCATTTGTATCATTGCTGTTGAGGACGTGGCTTGATCAGCAAATCAAAATTTACAACCGCTCCTCGCGTTAAATTACTTGCCAAATTAAAGGTAACAGTTGCTCCCCGCGTTACATGAATAGCCAATCAAAACTAACAGCAGCTCATCGCATTACATGATAAGCCAATGAAAACTAACATCTGCTCCCGCGTTAAATGATTAGCCAATGAAAACTAACAGCTGCTCCCGCGTTAAATGACTAGCCAATCAAAAGTAACAACTGCTCATCGCATAACATGATTAGTCAATCAAAAAGTAAAGCCAGTCAAGATACAGCAATTAAATGTGAAAGTGATTGTATGATAATCAACGCTCGACATTGCAGTTCCTTGAATTCTCTTTCAGCATGCCAGTGTAGCATTTCAGCACACATGGGTTGTTTGATAAAAATCTTTGTTTTCTTTTTAGGTGAAGCCAGTGACCTGTTTGAGAAGTGGCCATACTCTTCACTTCCTCGTCTCAATTCCTACAAAATAATCATGCATAACGTATCTTTGGACATATGCGCCGAGGAATGCACCAGAAATAGTTACTTCCAGTGCCAGTCGTTTGGGTTTAATTCATTGCTGCAGAACTGCTATCTGTCCGACACAAGGACAGACCTGGAGGGAGGGCGACTCGAGTACCTTGCTATCCTCGACCATTACGAGTACAAACGTCACGGTACGTAGGAGACCTAGTTGTAGTTATCTGTAACCATTTTTTAATGTGAACGACAGACGCAGAAAACGCTCACCAATTAGGAGCGCTTGGTTGCGGTACCGGTTTATTTTAGGATTTCATGATGTCTTTCGCTTTAGTTTGGTGTCTGTTCAGTTCCCGTTAATTTGTTTTCTTTTTGACACAGGGACCAGTCGGTTTTGAAACGGTATCACATATTTGATACTTACATTGCTTGTGTACAAAGAAAAAGCTTGATACACAATACATTCAAAATCTGATCAATTTCCCGGATGCTCTCTGAAAGGGTCACAATTAAACAAAGCAGGATCCTACACACACCTACAAAAGGCCTAAGGTAAATGAAAAACACCATATTTTCTAATTTCAACGAATACCATATATTCCGTCTTTGCGTATTGCAGAGTTATCTTCTCTTGGGAACAGGTATTGATTGTTACGTCATTGGTTTGTGTGAGAAAATCACGTCGTTTTCTCAAAAATTGATGACGTTACTCTCTTAAACAAGTGACGTAACAATCAATACCTGTTATCAAGAGAAGATAACTCTGCAATATGCAAAGACGGAATAAATAATTAAGAATGACCCTATATAATATGAATGTGTGTGCTTGTTCTCACATCGTGTCTCCATTCCGTCAATGATGGTATACTGAGTGTGTTTATCAGGCTGTTATGTATTCTGATGGTCCCGCTTGTTATCTCAAACACGCCCTTAGTGTAGCGGTCCGTCTGAGCGATACCGTCTAAATGATAAGTCTATAATGAAATATAAGGCAATATATGGCAATATAAGGTTTCTTACATCTGTAACAGGTATATATCATAAGAAAGTTTTGCATATATGCACTTGATTTATACAGACCCAGCGGCGTCTCCTGGTACAGCAAGGGAATTGGGTGTCTCTCTGAACTGTTTTATGTACTGTTGACGCTTAAGTAGAAGCACTCAGGGCGTTTGACCTAATATCAGAGCGCTCCATCGCGTAAACTCTCTCTAAATAGCACTGTAAAAATCTGCTAAAGGGCATGTGTGTCCAATATCGTTATGGAAATCAAGCTCTATCGGAATGTTTCGGGTGACATGTCAGCCTTTTTCTGCCTGATAATACCTTACTATGAGAGTCTGCAGCCAAATTAAAACGAGTGTTTTATGATTGGTCAGCTGCTACAGAAAGCTTGTACATGTGGGATAGAACACCCTGTCGTCGGTCATGTAATAAGACAACATCTAAATACTGTAAATCTATCTATTGTTTAGAGCGGTAATCATACAACTTATTCGAGAGAAAATGAGCTAAAGTGACCACAAAGTTATGTCTTTTTATTGTGTCTAAATATATACCATTGTTAACTGGATATTTGAATTTATCTTGTATCGTTATAAAAGTTATGTGAGCACATTTTCCTTTTCTCTGTATTCTAAAGATATTTTGTAACGCTTAAGACATTAAACCACCTAATTTGACAAACAAGTAATAATGCTATCTGCATCGACAAACACAATGTATGATTCACGCTTACTTATTTCATGTTTCTATTGATTGCTAAACAAGTATACGGATACTGCGAAATCAGATATTTTCGTTGGGTCTACATTTCGTGGTTTCCAGGCAAAACACTACTTCTTAGGTACACGAATTCGTGGATTACAACTACCCACACAAAATGAGAATTGCTTTATATCAAACTGATAATTAATTCGTGGAAGTATGAGTTCGTGGATGAAGATTGGCAACGAAATCAGCGAAATTCAAAGTCTCACGAAAAAAAGTGATTTCAAAATATCCCGATGAGATTATGCATTTAGCATTAAATATGATGCTATTAAAATTACCCTGAATAAAATATGAAAGAGAATTTCTGCAAATCATTAGGTATAAGAATAAACATTGAGCTTAGGTAAACATATCCTTTTAGCATCTATTATTTGATGTTGTTCACGTTCAAGCTATTTTAATACTTCGATTGACTTTGTTAATTTTTGTTGTTGTGATGACGTTCTCGCGGAGGTGTTCTAATCATACATGTAATGAACGTTTGGTGCGACTTTGGAAGACCAAATGTGAGAAACTTGTAATCTTGTTTATACTAATCACTGACACGTCGCCAGTCACCAACGGGACACATGTAAAAGGCCAGTGACTCGTCTGTAGAACAATGGTCATTAATTAAGACGTCTGGTGACGTTCCTGTTGCTTTATTTGAAAACGTAAGTAGCATTACACTGACAATTTGTGTAAACGTAACCAATGTATAAATTCAAAATTGTAAGGTTATTAGCGTAGCTACAATGTAGACAAATAAGCAGTTGCATGCACATACACAATCTTTAATTATATATTTTTGAAATTATTTTGCGACAGTGTCTCAGCTATTTTTTGTCAACAATTGCAATGCAGCTTCTGGTTATTTGTTTCAGAAATTCTGAAACAATGAAGAATAAACAAACTTGATATATAAATAATTTTTAAATAAAATATTTAATCAAATAAATTTAACACTTAAGTATGGCTCGAAACTCAACATATAGTACCACAAACCTTTTAACATGCTCACTATGTCCTAGAACGTGTATGATTAGAAACCTTCCTTACATTACAGATCATCCAATGGCATGCTACATGCTGTTTAGTAATTAATAACTAGCACTTCATAAAGTAAGGAAGCAACTGATGGTTAAATATTTCATAATTCGAACAAAAAAGCCTTACAAGTAAAGATGTTTACGGTCCTGTCAGAGCAAAAGCACCCATGCTCAATCCAAATAAAGGAATTGATTGCAAATATCGCTTTTCTGTCCAAAGAGTGACTAGAATCTTCCAAAATATATGAAGATATGCACAACCCTTTATGACGTAACATCCCACGAATCTACGACGTTTGGCTACATCAGATACTTGGTCAGTGTTTGATGTTACTGTGCTAGGACAATTCCAACTTACAAGGCTACGAGGCTCACAAAACACCTGGGCTTTGTTTAAGTAGAGGTTCATGATGTCTGCATTAGTTTGTGCTGAGCCACGGTTCCTGTTATATTTATATATTCGGTTTTGACATTCGAATCTCTCTGCATGTCGAGGGTATAAAAAGATACACTTATATATGTATTTCAATTAACATTGTCAACCTCTGTAACGACAAGGTATTATTTTGAATTTGGGATATGTTTGTTTTTGAAAAAGTGTCACAAACTATTGGCAGGTCTCCAGAAAGTACAAATTAAGACAGTCAACATTAGCTATACCACTATATGATTTAGTAAAATAGACCAAATGACAGTAGCATCGATAGAATCTTAAAAACAAATTCACCCTCACTAGTGAAGGCGAAACGAGGTACACGTCTACCGCCCAATCATGGACTTGTCTCGAATGGTGTATCCTTTCTCTTTTCTTCCTTTTCTTCTTGTATTAAAGACTATGCATTGGATACAATGATCAGCTATTTATAGACTACCATTGCTATTCTGACAAGCTTGATGTTTAGTTAACTGACTTGGTTATATATCGGTCTTCCGGTCGACCTGGAGCATATCCGACTTACATCATTGTTGATGCACAAATGGAAGGATGCTTCTGGCAACTTCTCCTTAATGAACCACACGCACGACAATTAGTGATTCCGTGTTCTAATTTCTGCACAAAGAGGGATGGTTTTCTGACTTTATCTGTTTTATCAGATTTTAACAAGTGCATTACTTTTCACATGTTCATTATTTTTCACATGTTCATTATTTTTCACATGTTCATTATTTTTCACATGTTTATTACTTTTCACATGTTCATTACTTTTCACTACCTTGGTAACTACAACTATTTCTATAATTGATAGTCGTTACTTACAGAAATACAATGTACTTACCCTAACGAAACCTTGTGTTTTATATTTCTCCACTTTCACTCTTTCATCGAACGTTGGTGACTGGAAACGTGCCTTAATTTGACAGATGGCATTATGTTATGTGCTATATGCGGTACTGTAATCACTAGAGTCAAAACATTAACATATTTAAATTTAGATTTAATGAAAGCGGGAAAGGAATAACTTACGTTTGCATTTATAAAGCCCGGAACAATTGATATGTTATAGGACACATAACATCCTGAATGAGTGATTTATTCCGGCATGTAGAACATCTTTGTACACTTTAGATAAAACAGATCAAATGACAGCAGAATCGACGAAAATCCTCGACAAAATCGAAATAATAAAGATACGAAAACAAGGACAGGAACTGAAGAAACACTAAAAAACATTAGAAATGTTATCACCCTCACAATGTTGAAAGCGATGCTAGGTGTTCCTGGAGTGTAAACGATTTCTTAACTGCAATATGTAACCCAGTCTAACGTCAAATAAACAGAATTATTTAGGACACGAATGGTTTGTGATATATAAAGTCTTAAATGTACACAGATATCAAATGCCGTATTGAAAATCGGTGACCTGATAATGATCGAAATATTCAGGTTTTGTTATATTAAAACCTCCTATGTGTATAAAAATAACTGCATAATATTTATGAGTCAACATATCTATTCTGACAACGTTGATGTTCAGAAAATTGACAAGGTAATGTAACGGCCTTCCGCTCGAATAGGATCATATTTGTGTTACGTAATCTTTGACGCACAAAAAAGAAGATGCTCCTAGCAACCTTCTCTTTAATGAATCCTGAGCAAATGTCGGAGGCACGGACATTAGCGGGTCCATGTCCTATTTTTTTTTTTTATTAAGCATGTTATAATTTTAATGACAATATCTAAATAAAGAGATACGAAAACACAACCGTAGGACGCGAGGAAACATAACACCAGGTGTGCCGGAAGGTTAAACGTTTCTTTGACAGTTTATCTAAGCAACGTTATCTACTGCTCACGTAGGACAGTATTTAAGTTACTTATGTTTTAAGTAGACAAGACTTCAGTGAACATAGATATTATTGTGTCATGAAAGTGATGTTATAACAGAGATCAGGACGCAATGGCGACCCCTGTCTCAAGTTCACATACAAGCATGCACGCTTACACAACACACACGGAGGCACGTCCTTAACTGACATTAGCTGATAATAAGACGTTAAACAAAAATTAACCAAACCAAACCATATTAGCAACCATTTCATTGTCTTTAATCTAAGCTTTCGCAATATAAACATGACTTATAATTCATAGGTCAATATGTTTATGCAGGCATTTCCGAGTTAAATGCTCTGAAGTAAAAACATCAACTGCGGCTTCTAGTAAGTAGAGTTAAGCATGTTACAACCTGGCACGTGAACTTTAACGATTGTGAAAACACTTGACATGTTGTCATGAAGCTTGGTATTCAGATGACTATTATAGTTGTTATAGACTTCCGAGAGCTTGTCAGTGGTATAGTTTGTGTTGTTATATGTTGGTAAATGTCATAGAGTTCAAAAGCGTGGTAATTATTTATGTCGAGTTATGAGAAAATGCAACATATCTGGATGCTGAGGTCATCGTTTATGTCGAGTTGTCAGTAAATACCGATTTTGTCATAATGTCGGTAAGTGTCTTGTAGTGTAGTACTGAACCTAGGGGTTAGTTCAACTACTCTCAGCATCATATTCATGCCCTGAAAGGTGGTGGAGGATTAATGAAAACATGGTGTTCTTAAAAGTGAAGTTATTCATGGAAAACATCCCATCAATATGTTTGGCAAGTATATAGCCTGATTCGTCGAATGTTTCAGATTTTCCTTCATTTATACCAAATCCATACTCGCGTGACGTAACTATCCGGTTATGGCTGTTTTAACTGCATCCAATTCCAAACTTTGAATTTAATCTATTTCCTGTTTCGTTGATGCACATTTACGCCAGTACATGCACAACCCTTTATGAAGTAACATCCCACAAATTAACAACGTTTGGCTACAGCAGATACTATATTCTTGGTGCAGTGTTTGATGATACTGTGCTAGGATACATTACACTTACAAGGCTACGAGGCTCACAAAATACCTGGGCTTTGTTTAAGTAGAAGTTCATGATGTCTGCATTAGTTTGTGCTAGCTATACCACTATATGTTTTTAGTAAAATAGACCAAATGACAGTAGCATCGACAGAATCTTAAAAACAAATCTAAGCTTGTATGCCAGTATATTTTGCTTTGTTTCAAAACTTTACATACTAACTATGACGGTATCTTCCGAAAACCTACACAAATTGTTTTACTTTCAAAGACATATTATCTGATTAAACATGCTTAAATATGAATACTGTATGTCCTGTGTCTTGCACTTAGTTTTAGGATAAACTATTAGTGAGGAAATTGTTCTTAATCAGGAACATTGATTAAACATCAATAAAAATATGTTCTCTCCGTCCTCAAATGGCTTCGAGAATAAATGTTTAATGAAGGAATATATTTCACAAACAAATTCAATGCACATTTGTCTCGGCTCAAGGCCCTTTCCTTATAAAATGTGTGATCTGAGGGTCCCTGTGTTCTAGACACCCTAGTGCGATAAGTAATATGGATAGCCGTTTTTTCAAGTTTCTTACGTTGCTTCCTCGATAAACATTATTTAACATTTGAAAGAATAAAAACCGGAAGATATACACATAAATCACGGAGGGAGGTCCTACCTAAGGTAATATGTTTTCATTAGGGAGTTTAAATTGAGGAAATAATCATTATTCACAAAGCTGATTATAAGTTTGATACGTATAAGGAATGGTTGTTCATGAGTAGGGACTATAAATGTGTTAACGCATGAGTTGAAGATGGCGAGCTCTTAATAGGTTTATGCGAACGTTAGGAAATCTAAATTTTATTGCAGGGGACATTTATCTGTCAGAGTTTGAAGTAATTTTCATAACGTGTTTGTTGTGTCTCCCCTTTTTAATGTGGTCATTCCTTTGGCATTGTTGTCTCAACTCTTCGTTTATCTTCATTTTTAGTTTGATTGGTGTATTCCTGGTTCCTTTTCGTGTCTTTCATTATTTGATGTATCTGCGGTTCATTTTCGTGCTTTTTTGTGTATCCCCGGTTCCTTGTCGTGCCTTTTGTTTTGGTGTATCCCCGGTTCCTTTTCGTGTCTTTTGTTTTGGTGTATCCCCGGTTCCTTGTCGTGTCTTGTTTTTGGTGTTTCCTCGGTTCCTTTTCGTGTCTTTTGTTTTTGTGTATCCCCGGTTCCTTTTCGTGTCTTTTTGTTTTTGTGTATCCCCGGTTCCTTGTCGTGTCTTGTTTTTGGTGTTTCCTCGGTTCCTTTTCGTGTCTTTTGTTTTGGTGTATCCCCTGTTCCTTTTCGTGACTTTTGTTTTGGTGGATCCCCGGTTCCTTTTCATGTCTTTTGTTTTGGTGTTTTCTCGGTTCCTTTTCGTGTCTTTTGTTTTGGTGTTTTCTTGGTTTCTTTACGTGTCTTTTCTTTTGTTTTGGTGTATCTCCGGTTCGTTTTTGTTAAAAACACAATAACGACCATTGAATTGTTTGGTTTGTATTACATTTATTTACTTATTTGTTCATGGTGAGATAAGGTAGATGCATAACCTCGTCTTTTCTGTGTAATGTCCCATGTTATCAATAAGAACACGCATCAAATGTATTAAATCTAACACTCGTGTTATCTACGGTCGATGCATTTTGGAAATGTATTTCTCACGTTGCAATATACTGTAAGTCGCACCTGTCTGTTCAGCGTATTTCTAAATGTAATGCACTTTTCAATTGACAAAAAAGAAGGATTATTTTGTTAATTAAAAATTCATTTTCATTCTTCTGCTTCTTTTCTTGCAGTTTGGCCTTGTAATGTATCCCTGCCATATAACTACACGAGAAGAGTCTTAGCTACTCCTAACTACCCTTATAGTTCCTTATCAGACAGCGCATGCTCCACAACAATATGGATACCACCAGGATACAACATGTTACTCAACATAACTTGGGTTAAGTTCGATAGTGACGTATGCAATACTGCTGAAGAGGGGATCTTAGTCTACATGGGAGACAACCTATCAGAACTGCAACTCACTGACCGAATATGTAAACAGAGTTTACCTGGAACTTATGTTATCTCTAACCGGAAATACCTTCGAATTGTGGCAAAACCGAAAGTATCTTCATTACAATATCAAGCTTCCTTTACTTTTGGTAAAGATCTTATTTCATCAAATGTTTGAAAAAGATTATAAAAAGGCGTACGCTACTCAAATCTTTTTTTGTGAAAGAGACAAAAATGCTTTGTAATCTGAATTAAATCTAAATGTATACTGACATTAAATTGATTTATTAATATTACTGCAATATTTCGACACTGGTTTTTATTGAAAAATGTTGTCGATATTTGTACGAAGAGATATGTTTGCAAAATCATCTGTGATATAATAAACTTTAAAATATTCTACCTACCTTTTTTTTTTCCAGAACCATTACGACATTTAACGACGCAAAATACCACAGACCTAGCATATATTAACAAATATACCCGGTGTCTGAACGATCCCTGTGAAAATAGAGGTGTGTGTCAAGAAATTGGGAACATGTCCTACTGTGTCTGTTCTACTCAATTCACAGGCGCCACATGTGGGGAATTGGTGGATGTTTGTGGGGACAACCATTGCGTAAATGGCCAGTGTGTTAGCAATAATGTGTCCTACATATGTCTGTGCGATGGCGGGTATACAGGATATCACTGTGACACGGACCTCGACGAGTGTCTGTCTGACGTCTGTCCGGGATCCGAATGTCATAACACACCTGGTGGTTACCGATGTGTCTGTCCGCAATGTCAGTTTGGACTTTGTGTTTATACCGGAAGTGTACAGGGTTGTCAATGTTTCCCAGGGTTCACCGGTAAGAATTGCTCGGAGGAGGTCAACGAATGTGTGGACTTGACTTTGTGTCGTCATGGCGGATGCACAGACTACGTGAACGGAATAAAATGTAGCTGTGACGACGGATTCACGGGTAGACGTTGTGATGTGGAAATCATCCACCCGTGTGACGGTGATCCTTGTGAGTGTGGCGCATGCGTCATTATCGGGGACGATTTCCGTTGTGAATGTCCCTTGACTAGGAGAGGAAAACTATGTGAGAATTTTGAGGAATTATATAATTCCATTCTTGAGCCGGACGATCTCACGCACCAGTTCTGTGATGTTTCTACATGTGAAATGAAACTAAGGGCAAAGTGCGAGGTCAGTTTCTTGAATTATTTTCACTCTATTAAGACGTCATATTCAAATATTTCTATAAAAAGCATAGAAATCGACAAAGGAACATTGATGAAAACGTCCTTTGCTTGTAATATAGTGACAGGAATTCGGACTCTGGCGATGTGTGAGGTGGTGATAGCATTCATTGACTCACATTCAATGTTGGACGTTCTGTTACTTAACCTCACTTGTAATGGGAAGGATTGTAACAATACTTCAATAACAGTCAATTCTCTAGCTCACGTATCAAGTTTATCAAGTGAAAATTTACTCACATGCTTTCCAATGCTGATTGATAAAATTGACGCTATACTTTTAGGTACTTATATTCATAATTCAGATAAAAAGTATATCCCTACACATCTAGTTGATATAATATATGAATTAAGTAGAGCAGATGACGACATACTGCAAAACTGTGCAATGAATCTTATTATCCAAATCAAGTTTCTCTCATGTTTGGATTATCCGAGGATATGTGGCAGGTCTAGTGTTGACACTATGATTTGTGTGGCCGACAGGAGAACTTCTGGGCTATCGACGATAGGTCCTACTCCTAACCAAGGTTTCACCCTAGCGCTATCTTCTACTTCAACGAAAGCAGCAGGCTACAGTTGTAGTAGTATATATTGTGTAAATGGTTACTGTCAGGAACCGGAAATGTCGCCATATTGTTTGTGTGATGATGGATTTACAGGACAACGATGTGACGTCAGAATTTGTAATGTAGTAGATGATTGCAATAGTACAGTTAACACATGTGAAACCTGTTTCCATGGTGATTGTAGGTTGAATGCACAACTAATCTCTTATTGTGAATGTCACATGGGATATAATGGGACTTACTGTGAAATGGAAATGCCACATTGTGACACATCTACTTGTTTCCATGGTAACTGTTCTATGGACAAATATGGATTTCCTCAATGCAAATGTAATGTAGGTTTCACTGGAAATCGGTGTGAGTATATTAACCAAAGCTGTGACGTCAATACATGTATCCATGGTAATTGCACGACGGATGACTTTGGGATTTCCTTCTGCAAATGCAATGATGGATATACAGGTGCACAATGCCAACAGATAATTCAAAAATGTGATATTATAAACTGTATCCATGGCAATTGCTTTCAAAACGGAAGTTGTCGCTGTTACGCGGGGTATGATGGGACACATTGTGACAAAAATATAACAGGTACTAATGAAATTTGTACATTAAGTTAAGAAACCGTTGCAAATTACGTTTTTGATTTTGATTCGGCGTAAGAGACTATTGTAAATTGTTGACTTTGGACCTTTATATATGTTTACGTGCAGACCCGAGGGACGGAGGAAGTCAACAAGGCGCCATGTTTGACTATGTTTTATGGACTATGGTTGTCGTCATGGCGCTGTTACTGGTTGTTACCATGACAATGATAGCCTGTGTGAAAGTGAAGCGCAGCAGAACTAGGTATTGTAATGACAGATATTGTAGATAAAGGTGACAATATAAAACTGAAATGTTTTCTTTATTGTTATTGATGTATTTATAGATCAATGAATAGGTCTTACACAAAATAAATGCCAGACACCACATTACACCTATACTGTCTACATATGAGACACGATAACCTCTTTACGACCTATTGCTAGGAAAGAGAGAGAGAGACTTAACTATGTCTATTATGCGTGTTACAGGGGCGAGTTTTCTTTTCACCACCTGAGGAAAAACGACAGTGGAGAAGTGAGACCGAGGCTAATCAACGCACGTGACATTCATGCGGATCTCAGGAGAATGTAAGTTTGTATGGTTTAGAGACAGGACATATATTTAGCCTAACCAGTGCAACAATGGTATGTTTGGTAAAGATTCTTTCTGAAAGAGGACGGCTTTTTAATGGAATATCGTGCTATCGTTTCTATGTTACGGTATTTCATTAATATACCACGTTGAAGTTGCTACTTCATGGTCCGCCATCTTGGGACACCGCCTTCATGTGACCCTAGTTACTGTTAACCAGGAAATTTTCGCTGCAGTTTAATTTTCGCCCTTTTTCGCCTCCTGGTATGAAGGCGAATTTATCATTACAGCGAATATAAGTAAACAGCATAATAAATAGAAATAGAGGCGTTAAATATGAAGGGAGGAATTAATATAAGGCGTAAATTTATATCATGGGCAAAGGGCGAAAGTTAGACTGGGCGAAAATAAGCCGGTATACAGTAAAACCCTGAAAAATACACACAAATAAATGTGACAAAATAACCCCGTACACTGGGTTAGAAAGTCTATCATTTGTTTGTTTCCATCGACTCTGTCCTTGATGTTTACTCACATGAACTTCCTGTCCTTAAGCCGACCGGTATGTATTTAATACGCATCATGTTTTTGTAAGTTTCTTGAGGTGATTCATAAATATTCCAATGCTAACGGTCAAACTGTGGACCGTTTTCTGTTATGCCAGTCATGAACCAAACAACAATGCCTTAACTGTCTTGGTATTTTAAGGATAGGATTTAATGAAAGGAAAGTGCCACGAGGTTGAGCTAGGATGGATCAGACACTATGACCATAAGTCGAAGCGAGTGGGTGTCGAACGATCTTCGCTGATGATAAAGTATCGGCAGTGTGTGTCTTTGCAACGTATGGACCGATCAACATTAATCAGTGACTGGCAGCACTGAGATATATGGCATTACAACACTAGCGGTGATTGATAAATCTATTATATAGGCAGGAGCTAGATTATAATCCTGAACAACCGAACAATGTAATTCTAGATCGTATATCGATATGAGGGGACAAATACCAGTCCTAAAGGATTCGAACATAGACACTTGAGGTTAATTGCTATTTGGACGTCTATAGGCAATTGGGGCAAACAAACTTGTCGTAAACGGCATGATAATGTAAGTTTATATCTCAGATTGACACTAGGCACCAATATCATAGTCCTTAACGACCGACGTTACATTATAGATGTAATGATCACATTGTAAATCTCACATAACAACAGAGCCAGATCATAGTCCTTATATCAGTCTGACCATGCAATTTTAGATCCCAGTTGTAAGACACTAGAGGCCGGCTACAAGTCCTAAAAGATCTAATAATACAGCTGTGTTGATAATTGTTGAATTCATAGAGACACTCATGGTCAAATACTAGATACTAGTCCTAACGGGTCTAATACTATAGATGTATTGTATTGATACCTGTACATCCTATAGAGAAATTCAATGCCAACTAGTCCTAGAAGATCTGACGATGTAATTTGAAATACCAGTTAGTCACTTTAGTCCTGAAACACCGACCTGACATCCTAGCTGTAATGGTAACTGTTAAACTCGAACACACCATTGGATACTACCCCTAAACAACATGACAGTGTATTACTGCCTGTTTTAACCTCCATGAAGTTGATTCCTAGTTCCTAGTTCCTTATTCCATTACTTATTCAATTCCCTGATTACTTATTCGATTACCTGATTACTTATTCGATTCCTACTTACTATTAACACAAGAAATGGTTCAAAATATATTATTAAGCACTTCGATGATCTATTTAACCTTTCACTTCCATACTAAGTGCTCATTACTTATTCGATTCCCTGTTTACTTATTCGATTCCTACTTACTAATTAACACAAGAAATGGTTCATAATATATTATTAAGCACTTCGATGATCTATTTAACCTTTCACTTCCATACTAAGTGCTCATTACTTATT